>NC_051406.1:33801820-33802723 GCF_015228065.2 Penaeus monodon | reverse complement strand
AACATATACATTAAGTATACATATATCAGGAAACAAAAATAAGACATGAAATGATTCATCCTTGTTCCGACTGACTTTTTGCAGTTGTTATTATTGATATTTTTAAACATATAACAATTCGTTTTTTTTCGATTTTTTTGCTAACTATGGCTGATAACTATGAGAAGCATAAGTCAATTAAAGGTAAAACGAAGCGTCCCTTTTATTTTAAGAACAATTCCGATATCGATATTTTTATTTCGAAACATATTTTTGATTTTTTATTTCATAAAGGCAAGGGTTGGGTAACTCCTTAACAATGCACAGTGAAACCCTATACACGGACAACAGTGTCTGCAAGATGTACATATATTAGTGTCGTTCAGGATAAACGACTTTAGTGTTCCAATAAGTGTGACTGAAAACGTTATGTGACACGTATGTCCACACTTACAGCGCTCAGCGTGACACTCACACACGCACCAGCGGTCAGCGTGGCCCAGATGTACACACGAATGCTTTGACTACACGGCTTAAAACACGGATGGACGTAGAGCAAAGACCTGTCCTTACAGACACGAGGCAGGTCCAGAAGCAGACGCCACGAGAAAGCGTTAAGGACACGTGCGCCATACAGAGAATACAATCTAAAAAGATATATGTATATATAAAAAAGGGACCCGCACTACCCACACTGCATACGGAGAGGGACACAGACTCACAACGGAACAACCCTCGCGGGGACACTAGAATACACCAGAAAGCGTTACGAGGACACGCAAGCCACACAAGAAGAACCTTTCGAGGAGCATCCCTCAAAAACAACACAGAGAACCGTCCGAAGGCGAGGACCAAGACGGTCTCTTATACAGAACGCAGACAAGGGAACGCGATAAGATCACAAGAAGGGGCTTGCATACCCTC
>NC_051406.1:33801215-33801726 GCF_015228065.2 Penaeus monodon | reverse complement strand
CGGAAGGAGAACCACACACCCACACGGGACCCGCGCCATCACCACACACACCATCCTAACTCCCTCTTCCCCCAAAAGCTCCATAGAACCTGGTTCCTTGATCCATCACGATAATGGTGAACCGAGTCAGGTTTTCCGATGACGAGGCTTCAGGGACAGATCTTGGGTAAGTGACCGCTATGAAGAACCCTAAAAAGTCTTCTTAGAACCTCCCCAGTTCTCTTCCTGCAAGTTACTTCTTCCGGTGAACATTTTTGTGTGTTCTTCTCAACTCTGAATCTCCAGAACAAAAGACCACCTTCTAAACGAGTAATATGTGTATCTTCTAAATAGTGTTTTATCATATACCTCCAAGGTCATCCAAATGATCCTCCACATGTGTATACATCTTGGCGGATGAGTAAGATTTATTGTTTATCTTTAAGGCTCCTGTGAGCCTTTTGGCTTTGGTTATCACGATATGATATCACTTGTAGTCCTGTACATGTACGTGTTTGCTTGCTTTTGGGTG
>NC_051406.1:33800474-33801133 GCF_015228065.2 Penaeus monodon | reverse complement strand
AAAAAAAGCCCTCACACATATGCATAATTAGCCTGGGTCACTGGCTATAAAGTCAATGAACGTGGTCTCTATTCACGAGCATTAAACGACTCCATGCATTTCATGCATATATATCAAGTTGTCAGGCAAAGTTTCCAGAGTAAGATAGTGCCTTCCTTGCAGATTTCCTGTGTGAGAGACGTACAACTTCCTGGTGTTCCTTTCTGATTCGTCACAGAATATTTACAACGTCAAGCACTTCTTTTTTCACATATCTAGGGAATGAGTACCACTACTTAGAACTAAACAGCTTTTTCTACTTCCTGTAAGACTCTCTATTAGTCATCTAATGCTCTTTTCATACTGTGCCTCTGTTAGTGACATCTCTTACAATCTAGAACATGTAACTGTATTACACAATCCTAATAAGAAATTAAATCATATATTTTTACTAAGGTGTTTCTTTCCTTCCTAGTGTTGGTTCTCTATGTTTCTGCTTCCTCTGCTTTACTTCTTATCGAAATACATACATCTAGTTACCGGCAAGAAATGGACCCATTCAGTGTTTCACCTTTAAATATAATATTCAGTTCACTCTGACCTTTAGCTTTATATGTTTGTTTATATTCACTACTGACTTACTGCTTACTGATGTCTGTGCAGAGGAACCGTAACTTAAA
>NC_051406.1:33800099-33800259 GCF_015228065.2 Penaeus monodon | reverse complement strand
TGCCACTTATCCATTAATAACCGAGGCTATTTCACGCTGTTTGCATCATCCCCTCCTCTATTTTGAGTCACTTTGCCTTACTACGTGTCTCACTCCCGCTTGAGTTCTCTTAATTGCAGGCGATATTTTTCTCTTTCTCCTTCTAAGTAGCGCGGCGCGA
>NC_051406.1:33799912-33800019 GCF_015228065.2 Penaeus monodon | reverse complement strand
CCTTCGTGCCTTATATATATTCTCTTATTTGCCGAAAATTTCTTTTTTGGTTTTACTTCATTTGGAATTTCATCGTGATGTTTTTAGATGACTAGAAAGATAGATAG
>NC_051406.1:33799483-33799725 GCF_015228065.2 Penaeus monodon | reverse complement strand
AAAATACAGAGAACAACAAAACAATAATTTCCAGCAAATAATTTATCCATTCAACGTAATTACTTCCGGCTCGTCGTAATGGCCACAGTGCATTGTAGTGTCATAAACAGCCTCGCAGGAAAATAGGCGTGAATGCGTCTTTCGAAATTCCTTATCTTTCTTGGTCTGACTCTACATTTAAGGGCACGCTTTTCTCTCTTTGCTTCTAAGTAAGGGTACTATTATATTTGCTTGAAAAAAAT
>NC_051406.1:33799215-33799300 GCF_015228065.2 Penaeus monodon | reverse complement strand
AAGATAAATTGCCTCAAAAAGAAAAGCATCAAATAAACATGGATGAATTTACCATTACTGAATAAAAAAAAATATATATATATAC
>NC_051406.1:33798748-33799138 GCF_015228065.2 Penaeus monodon | reverse complement strand
CCACAAAAACCGAGAGCCACGCACACCAGCCTCGAACCTACAGCAAGCGAGTGAAAATGATATCGAAATTGGGCGAGAGCGAGAGAAATAAGACATCACACGACTGGAGGGGCATAATGTTCTTGAGTGGGTGGCAGCGGTGGGATGGAAATGGCCGTCTGCTCGATGGCTGGGGTGCTGGGAATGGCGGAGAGATTGCGAGAGGCGAAAAGAGGAATGGGAAAAGGGTAGGGAAATGTAGCAATGCCCTGGGATGAATGAATGGAGATTGGTAAAAGGGGAAAGGAAAAAGAATGGGGAAATGGGAGGGAAAGGTTGCAAAATACTAAAAATAATGATAAGTAGGAAAATTGTAGGGAAATTCATCAAAATCGTCCCCATCCCTCTCCC
>NC_051406.1:33797810-33798727 GCF_015228065.2 Penaeus monodon | reverse complement strand
AATTAGCAAAAGCTAAACTAAATGAGTGACATACATGGCTACTACTATCACTAGATACCTTCTTAAAACATTTTTTCTTATCTTTTCTATACCAATTCTTCTTCCTTCCTGCCTCTTTCTTTTCCGACCAAAACAACTCCTTGACACACAAGATGGGGTGAACGTGCCGTGTTTATTCGCCTTACAATATGGTTTTTCGAAGAGAGCGAAAGGGATAGATAAGAATTTCGAACTCCTTAGGATGGTAAAAACACTCTGGGAGGAAAACGGCAATAAAGACACGGAAAATGTAACCTGGAAGAGGTTTCTTGTTAAAAGGGAAAACTAAAACAGAGCTGGAGTCTTGTGACCCGAAGAAAGGTGTTAAATCTAAAAGAGAGTGAGAAGCTAAGAAAGAAAAGAGAGAGAATGTGATTGGAAAAGTGAAAAGAGGAGACAAAAGAAAACACGGAAGAGCGATAGAAATCGTTAATTTTGAAGTAACGAAAATGATTCTTGACTGATTTATCATCGTCAGTAAATCCTGTTTACGAGAACGAGTTTCCAGGGGGGGGGGGTACGGGGAGGATGAGGGGAGGAGAGAGGGGAAGAGGAGATGGAGGAGGGGGAGAAGCGACAGGGAGGGAGGACGAGGGGACAGAGAGAGATGAAGAGAGAAAGGAATGAGACACAGAATCTTTGGAGAGGGGGGGAGGGGGCGGTATGGAAAATGGTGAAGAAAAGAGAATGGAGAGAGAATAGAAGAAAAGAGGAGCGTAGGAGGAAAGAGAGAGGGAGTAAAAAAAAAGAATGAAGATGAATGAAACAGCGTGATAAACCGGGAAATGTGAAGGAGCGTAGCTGAGAGGAGAATGTAGGGCAAGTGATGTCTTGGATAAATACGGAGGAAGGGAAAGGGAGAAGAGAGATGATGATAG
>NC_051406.1:33797684-33797774 GCF_015228065.2 Penaeus monodon | reverse complement strand
GCGGAAATGGAAGATCAAAAAGATCTATTCTGAATTCTCAGTTTTAGCCCCGATAAAAAGATGGTTGATTACGCAGGTGATTTGTGCCAG
>NC_051406.1:33796158-33797194 GCF_015228065.2 Penaeus monodon | reverse complement strand
AATCTTGTTCTTCATTTGAATTTCTAATTATCCAGCAGATGCCATTTGTTTAATTAGATTTTCCTTAAATAAGGCATGAATAATTGCTTTAACGTCGGCATACAGTAAAGAGATTACCTGAGCAGGAAAGGTGTGTCGGAAAATTAAAGCTAAAAAAATTTAAAAGATAAAAAAGAAAAAGAAAAACAGTAATACAATAATGATAATAATAATAACACTAATGAATGAATGAAAAAATAATAAAGATATGAATAGATAAATGTATGAATAAAGAAATATATGAATAAATAGATGAATAAATAAATAAAAAGATAAGAAAATGAGAGATGATTATCATAATCATCGTATAGTCCACCCAGAGGCGATAAACATTGCTGCACTAAACTAATGTATTCAACGGAAGGATCTTTTCTTAACATGATAGCCATAATGTCGATAGACACAGGATAACAATAAAAGGCAAAACCGTGATATGCAAATGGTTAATCGAGATTTCAAACCGGTATTACAATGTGATTCAAGGGATTAATAAATCCAGATCCACGTGTGTATATATAACTGCAATTTGGAAGTTCTAGCACCTCCGTGCGCAGGGAATTGATTCATGCGCGGAAGTGCTTCGAAACTGACCTTGATAGCCGTCTGAATAATCAAAGTACACTGACCGAGGAGCCAGTCGCATAAAGCCATCGCTGCGTTCAGTATAAATATTTGAACGAGACTCGAAAATGTTAGGTTTGAGCAGGTTGTTGGGAAATTTTCCTCGTTATATCCAGGGGTGACGATTCCCAAGGTACTTCTAAAACATTTCTGAGGTATTTATAAAACATATATCCAACGTATAAAGCATTTCCAAGGTGCTTGTAAGACTTATTTCCGAGGCACTTATAAGACTAATACGTATTTTTTTTTAAAGTAGAGTGGAGGTGAAGTTTTGGAATCCGTAGGAAGCCGGTTAACTAAGAATATTTCTGTGTGTGTTTCATAAAATGAGGTGACGATAAAGCAAGAAAAATGAAAAGGGTTTGCGGTGGGT
>NC_051406.1:33795392-33795969 GCF_015228065.2 Penaeus monodon | reverse complement strand
ACCAGTGTCCGAAACAAACGTCAGGCCACAACTGATGCAGAAAAAGTTAGCAGAACAGACATTGGAAAAAGTTAACAAACCGTCAGAATAACATGTGATCAAAGGGACTGAGGTTTGCTCGATCGACTCTGAATTTAGGATGTCAGAGACGGAGAGAATAATAAAAAAAAAATCTGAATTTAGTTGAGGTTAAAATAGAACATTTAAGAAAGAGAGACAGAAACTAACCTGTTAACGACTTTCCTATTATGCAAAATATTTCATGCTCTAATGATATAAAAAAATCACGTATCTCAATTATCAATTTCTTTGATTACATTCAACCAACCAATATCACCCCATATACTATAAACCTGGTTCGATAAATGAAGAAATCATATCACATTTACCAATATCATACCTCTGTTTAATCCACACCGCTCAGGGCCGGGGATTCAGTCTCACATTGCGAGGCGTCCCCCTGGAGGAGGGAGGGCACAGCCAGCTGGACGGTGGCCGGGGTATTGAGGGGAGGATGCACTGCGCTGCCTCCTGGGGCTGTCTTTGGGGCGATGATGCGGAACAACGTAGGGGAGAG
>NC_051406.1:33794771-33795244 GCF_015228065.2 Penaeus monodon | reverse complement strand
CAAGAGTGTATTTGATAATCACTATACTTTCCATTTATCTTCTACCTTTGGGCTTTGAGGATGTTATTACGCATCATTTTTGCATGTGACATTTTTTTTCTCTCAATTCTAGCCCCAGTGTTGATGAAATGGAAATCATTATAATTGCTATTACCATTACGGTTAACTCTAGATCAAACTGATATCAGAATGTAATTATATGCACATCTGTCATCACATTGTCATTAGTGCAATGGTGATGGTATTAAACTGATAATTCAAATCAAGCATGTTTTTTTTTTTTTTTTGCGTGTTTTCATTGTTTGAGTTCGTTAACGACCACGACTCATGCTAATCTCATTTCTAAACTCAAGCATAACAATAAACGTTATTTTGGGGGAATGTTCTGTTGTTGTTGTTTTCGTAGTAGAAAATATCATTTGCAACAGCATTTGCAAAATCTCTAGGAAACCACAGCCATTCTAGAGATACCC
>NC_051406.1:33794479-33794692 GCF_015228065.2 Penaeus monodon | reverse complement strand
CCAATATTTCTTTATCTTCCGGTCTCCTTTTCTCTTCTTTTATCATATCTTCGACATCAATTTTTCGTTTCCTTCTTATTTTTCAGTTATCTCAGTCTTTTTTGTTGTTTTGTCTATTTTCGAATCTTTCACTTCTCATTTCAAATCGCTTTTCAGAAAATTATCATAATGATGATATTATGTTATCTTGAGATCCTGTCCCAGTTAGATTTA
>NC_051406.1:33794110-33794392 GCF_015228065.2 Penaeus monodon | reverse complement strand
CTAAGAATACATGTGTGTACATGTTTCCCTTTACTTCTTAATTTTCTCCGTTGACATTCAAACGCAAAAGTAAGTTATAGAGAAATGTGTTTTTTATGGTTGATGATATGCCCTACAAGCTACTATCGAGTTCTAAACACTCTCTGAATCTGTTGTTGACTCCCGGTGTCTGGCTGAGTATGTCTTTGTAACAGTATATGTGTCTCTTCATATGCTTTTATTTATGGTTTTGTTTTTGCGCTTATATGTATCTGCATTTGAATCGGCCTCCTCTTCCGTACC
>NC_051406.1:33793880-33793947 GCF_015228065.2 Penaeus monodon | reverse complement strand
CGCACCTCCTTTGTCTTCCTTGATGTAAATGCACTCGCGGGAATTAGATCACAAGAGCAGATACAGA
>NC_051406.1:33793619-33793820 GCF_015228065.2 Penaeus monodon | reverse complement strand
TTGCCTTGATTGAGACTGTATATGTGAATTCGGATTTTAGAACTTGAGATTTGTTCAGTAATTGCTTAAAAGGATGATAGATGTGAGAGTGATGCGAAGGCGAGAAAGATAAAAAGTTTAACCGAGAGTCGAGAAGAAGGGAGAGAGAAGGGGGGGGGAGAGATTTGCAGGGAGGTAAAAAGACAAAAAAAATGAAATTAA
>NC_051406.1:33793288-33793439 GCF_015228065.2 Penaeus monodon | reverse complement strand
CGCAGCTCGGAGATCCTCAGGTCTCGCGAGCGATGAGATGGAAAATGGAATTGCGTTTCTATTTTCCGTTTTCTTTTCACTCATTGCATATCTTGCAGGAAGTGACACATGCAACTCTTGGAGGGAAGCTATAAGGCGGTCTCTGCGGAAG
>NC_051406.1:33792647-33792916 GCF_015228065.2 Penaeus monodon | reverse complement strand
CTCCCCCTGACATCCCTCCACAGAAATCCCGGCATGAAAATAGCCTCCGCGCTAAAAAAGGCACCGGCAGCGCCTACCGGAAGGCCGTTGCCCGAGCCACCTGCAGGAGACGGCGCCCCACAGAGGTCCTCCTGAAAGAGGCTATTGGATATTGTATAGCAAAGTCTGGAGAGGAAAACCTATTGATTCTTTAAGCAAGACGAATGAGGTGTCAAGGGCAGTATGAAAAGCATACTTGCTTATTGTTTTATTTGTTTTGAGGACTAGAA
>NC_051406.1:33791570-33791645 GCF_015228065.2 Penaeus monodon | reverse complement strand
ACAAGTTTTATCAATGAGAGTTAAAAAGATGCTGTAGATTCGGAAATAAAAGGACCATTCGAGGGGAAAACGGCC
>NC_051406.1:33790812-33791495 GCF_015228065.2 Penaeus monodon | reverse complement strand
TTATAGATTTTTTTGTTTTCTCTTTTTTTTTTTTTTTTTTTTTTTTTTTCTTACTTTTTTCTCGCATTTTCTCACTTTCTTCTTTTCTCTTGTTTATTCATCTCGCACTTCTTTTCTCACTCGTTTTTCTTTTTCTTCACTCTCTCTTCCTTTTATTTTCTCATCTCTTCTCCCTATCACATGTTTTATTATTCTTTCTCCCTTTTTTCATATCATTCTGTTTTTTCCTTTTCCTTTTCGTTTTTTTCTTCTTTTCTTTTCTTTTACCTTCCTCTTTCTATTTTTTTTATTTCTTTCCCTTTCTTATCATCATTTCTTCCTTTTCTATATTTTCTTTTACTTATTTCTATTATTCCCTCCTGTTGTCTCTCTTTCTCCCTTTCTCTTTTGTCTCCTTTCTTCGTACCTTCTTCCGCGAATCTGCACTTTCCTCTCCGTCCCTTGTGCGCCGGAGGAATTTTAACGATTTTAAGGCTTAATGGTAGTCTGTCATTAATTCTAATTATGGCTACGACCTTGGAAATTCACGCGTTATTTTTCCTTTATTCTTGTCCTCTTTTGTTTGTCTAGCTTTCGTATGTTTTTTGTATATTCTTATTCGTTTTGTAACTGCTGTTTATTTCATAGGTTTTGGGTTTTTTTTTCTCTCTCTCTCTTTCGGTGTGTCATTTTCTCTCTTTTTC
>NC_051406.1:33790584-33790664 GCF_015228065.2 Penaeus monodon | reverse complement strand
TCTTCTTTTCTTTATTTTATTTTTTTCGTTTTCTGCACCCCCCCCCCTTTTTCCGCCCCGGTTTTCTACTCCGAGCAAGA
>NC_051406.1:33790480-33790555 GCF_015228065.2 Penaeus monodon | reverse complement strand
TCGTTTGGTTTTGGTTTTCTCTTTCATCTCCTGTTTTCTCTCATCGAGGATTACTGGTTTGGTTGGCCGTTCTAG
>NC_051406.1:33790103-33790231 GCF_015228065.2 Penaeus monodon | reverse complement strand
GATCCCAAATCCGAGAGAAACATTTACGAAGCTAATTGTCACTCTGATCCGGCCGTCATCTAGAACCTTTTTCGATGAGGTTCGACCTAAACCTTGGCATTAGCCCAACCTCGGTGCAAACCCACTTG
>NC_051406.1:33788961-33789683 GCF_015228065.2 Penaeus monodon | reverse complement strand
GAAAAAGTCCATCTATTATACATGCTTCATATCTAATAACTATTCAAATTGGATTTCAGTGATCTAGTGTAGCTGATTCTTTTTATTTATAAGTTTCTGTATACGAGGATATATTTTCTTGCATTAGTCGTACATGGATTCAATATTTAACAAGCAGCTGCTACAGTATCACAGAATAGATAGGAGAGAAAATGAGATAAAGAGGGGAGACATGCGAGAGGAAGAGGGGAAGAGAAGACGATAAAAAGGAATAGATAAGGGGAGTGAGAAGAGAAGCAGCAGTAGGTGAAGATAAAGAAGATAAGAAAATACCAATAAAAAGAGTGCGTTTGGAAGGTCGGACCAAAAATTCACATATTTATGCACCATGTTATTGAGACTCAAGTTGTCAATAACTTCGACCTAAAGGGACTGAAGTTGTCGGTATTTTTAGCTTAAGTATGAGGGTCATGAATGCAAACTTCGATTAGCATTGAGCTGACTGTGAATTTATTGTTGGCTTATATAACATTTTTCTTCTCTTGTTTTTAAGGATAGATTATGATTGATAGCAGATTATTATTTTTTTATCTGGTATTGAAGTTTAGAAGCTACTTTCCGAAGCATTTATTTTCTTTTAGGATTAAACCTTACTGACAACATATTTCTTATACAATGGAACACACAGATACTCACTTTCGCAACACAAACGTGCTTCATCTAGAGCAAACACAGCGTATCCG
>NC_051406.1:33788701-33788908 GCF_015228065.2 Penaeus monodon | reverse complement strand
GACAGATTTCATGCAAACGAACACCCACGCGGAGAAATCCAGTGCATTAAGGAATCGAACAAACGGAATATTGATTGGTTACCAACTCGTGGACAACATAATATCGAAATACAATGACTCGGGTAAAGCCATTTCTAAGTCTGATGTGAAGTAATGATATATTGATTGGTCACGCGGAAATATTTCTACTTTTTATCCGTTTCCATG
>NC_051406.1:33786623-33788660 GCF_015228065.2 Penaeus monodon | reverse complement strand
GCTATAATCGGCTGTCTTAACGTAACTGCTTATCGTATAATGAATGAAAATTCGCTCACGGTTTTCCATTATTTTTCGTTTGCGGAAAATCGGTATATGTAGGACAATTTTTAATGGTCACTCAAGATCTTAGCAACTTACCAACCTACCGATATCGAAAGAGAGGGAGAGTGGAAGCTAGAACGGCAAACGATATATTAACACACACAGACAAGCAGATATATCAATATATAAAGATCCAGATAGATATCTTTTCTGAACCCCCTCACACCTTTCTCTTGCAAATTCCATAATGACTTAGCTATAAATAGATACAGTAGACAGTGACTCAGCACATTCTCTCCTAAGACAAAAAAAGGCGAAACTAAAAAAAAGACAACGATAAAGAAAACTTCTATGATGAAAGTTTGTTTGGGAAATGTGCATTCTTTTGGCTTCTCCTTTTCCTTCTTTGTTTATATTACTTACATTTTTATAACCACATTTTACCAGAAACAGAAGTCCCTACTTGGGCATAAGGTAAAGACTAATGCTTCAGGCCACATATAGCTTAGATGTGGATACTGAATGCTAAGATAGAAAGAGCAGTAATGGTAATGATAGGTAATAATGGTGAATGAAACTGAAAACGTGTCAAAGGATTTATATCTATGAAATTAAACGCAAGAGAGAATTAATTTCTGCATTCGTGAAGACAGACGCACAAACGGATACGCTAAGTTTAGTCATAAGCGTTTCATACCACAAAGTTGAGGGGGAACACTGTAATGGGAATTTCCTCTTCCTACCTTTCTCTCTTTAAGTTATATACACCTTAATTAAACTTTCGACGCTCCATATAACACGGGAGATCATCTCACTCACTAGAGGGAATTTCTCCAATCTAGGCCCTATATTGTACATTGATGAATACATATATCTGAATTAAACTCAGCTGCCACATATAGCTTACGAAAGCATTTCACACACTAAGGGACACTGTGGCAGTCGACGTCCTTAAATGTACGTTGACGAATATCCTACATTTTTAAGATTTAAAAGAGCTTGAAGGACCTGCGGGCTGACGGCTGAAGTCTGAGAGAAGTATTAGAATTGCATGAGACTTCAGGAAATGAGAAGTAACGTTTTCACTTCCTGAATTTATGAAACGGTATAACTTATGTCCTTTCCTATTTGTTCAAGTCCTCCGTTTGGCTCCCACATGATACTTGTAAATCGAGACCTGACGTAACTGCTGCCACTTCAGTGAAATGCATTTTCTGATATCTGTTCCTGTAATAAAACTAATGTGATAAATGTGGCCATATGTTGTCTTCTTAGCTGGTTCGGTTGATACTATGAAGTAAAAATCTTTGCGTTACTTGAGACATTACCAAGAAGCGTATGCCAATATAGAAAAAAAATATGCTATGAGATCAATATTTGCAGATGATTTATCGAACACCTTCCGTCAGCCTTTCTCAATATTAGAAAGACGGGCGTATTTTGAATACGAAATCGTTCAGGTCAGCAATGAAAATACCCGATAAAGGCTTATTTGCTTTTGAACATAAATTTGTTTCACATCACCACTATGAATAAGAAATGTCTAATGCATCAAGACTTATTTTCTTATAGATATCAAATCGTTCAACGTTACTTTTGAACAGTGACAAATGTCCAGTGAATAGAAGCGTATTACATTTTAGATACGAAATCATCTATCATTAACTCTAAGTGAAACGAAATGTCCCCGCTATTCATCCCACCCTATGGTTAGCTTATCTGCAGCTGAAGCAATTCTATGAATATTTTATGAACATCATTTGTCTTCCTTCCATTTTATTCGTAATGAAGCTTGTGCACGAGCTCATTATGCCTCGCATAAAAATAATGATGATCAATTAGCTGTTGCTTGATGGAATTAAATGATTCGAAAGCAATAATCAATTACCTGGCGAGGCTAATTCCAGCCTGTTTGTTTTGTTGTTGATTTTCAATATTTCTTTTCGAGTTTCGAATTTAGAGGGACCATTTCTCTTGTCGTCTGTCTGTCTG
>NC_051406.1:33785965-33786509 GCF_015228065.2 Penaeus monodon | reverse complement strand
GTCTTACTAACAACCCAAGGATCCCTCGTTTGGAAACTTAACAGTATCAATATGACACTTTGTTGCACAGGCAGAACGTCCTTCCATGTTATACAATACACGCACTATATCAAGGGTTGATGGATCTGTGGCGAGGCCGTCAACATGGACGTTGAATAAATTCTGCAAAAAGACAAATACGCTGTCATTTCCATTCTACTGTGTATGTTCCTCTCTCTATTCCCCTTTCCCTTGCTATCATTTATTTTCTTCTCCCTTTCAACACCATCGTCGCTTCTGAGTTACAGCTCTATAAATATACTCATAATTTCCTTTCTCTTAAAATGAATCGTTTTCATCCTTTCCTATCCACTTTGTTCTGCGTTTCCCTTACTCTCGCTCGTCACTTACCTAACAAGAATAGAGAGAATATGAGAGGAAAAGGGAAGGAGAAATGGAAGAAAAGAGGCTTGTTGTGTTTCCTTGGGGTTTTAGACTCTCCATCTCTCTCCTGTCAAAACGAGGCGGTGGTGCGGCCATTACTCTTTTAATGTTTTCGTTTCTT
>NC_051406.1:33784362-33785617 GCF_015228065.2 Penaeus monodon | reverse complement strand
AAAAAAAAGATGATGTAAGATTTAACAAATACACAAGGATCACGTTCCTCCTCGGCCGGGATTTAACACAGGCTTAATGGGTTTAACATAAAACAAACACAATGACAATTTCCTGCAGACAAGTACATCCGGTGAGGTCTGAGGGCGTGAGATTCCGTTTGGTTGTGCCGTTTAGTTGTTCATTTCCGTTCTTTAACTAAGGCGGTTTAGGGTGGTTGTTGTTCGGCTGTGAAGTGGTGGTGTGTTTTTGTTGCTGTTGTTTTTGTTTCGTTTCTTATTCGTTCTTGTGTCTATTGCGTTTGTTTTCGTATTTGTTTAGTTGTTTGTTCGTTTGTGTATGATTTATTTGTGATTTGAATATTGTTTTATTTGTCTGTTTATGTTTGTGTCCTTGTATAATTATGCATTACTCAATTTACTCCAAACTTCTTTATTTTTATTTGTTTCTACTGTCACACTGACGGCGGTTCTTCTAATAGGCAGAATGCAAGGCCTATCTCTCCTGGGATCCGCCCCCCCCCTCCATCCTCCCTCTCCCCGCCCACCTCCTCCTTCGCCCCAACCCCCTCCAATTTCTTCGCCTAAACCCCCACTTGTGTGTTTCACGGTCAACCCCTTCTCTCTTCTACCTCCCCCCTTCATCGCCCTTTCCCCCTCCCATCCCCCTTCTTCGCTCAAGTCCCTTTCATTTTTTCGCCCTCTCTCCTTCTTCCTCTTACGTCCCATACCCTCCTTCCCTCTCCGTCTCCCCACTTCTCTTTACCCCCTTTCCTCTCCTCTTCTCGCCCTCCCCTCTCTCCCCCTCCCGCACACCTCCCCTCACCTCCCATCACCTCTCCCCCTCCTCCTCCCATACCTCCCCCACTTCCATCCCCTCCTCCCCTAAACCTCCTCCACTTCCTCCCCCCTACCTCACCCACCTTCCCCCCAACCCCCTCCTCCTCCCCCAACCTCCCACCCCCTCCACCCCCACCCCTCCTTCCTCGCCCCTTATCAGCTGGTCTCCCGCGCGTCCACCCTGACACTTAAGACGTTAGCTCCAATTTCTCCCTCTCTTGGTAACTCCATTATCCCATCAGCTGGTCCTCCGAGCAAGATGGTCCGTCCTGGTCCTTCCTGCCTGGGCTGTGGCTGTCGCTCTCCTCGCCCTTCCGTGGACGCCTGCTTTGTTTTCTTTTTTTTTAGGGGGGGGCATTCTGCCTTGTGTGGTTCGATTTTGATTGTTACGGGGGATTGGCTGTGTTTTGGTTGATTC
>NC_051406.1:33783741-33783860 GCF_015228065.2 Penaeus monodon | reverse complement strand
GGCGCCTTCAAAGCTGAGCGGAGATGGCTGCCAGTATCTCCAAGCGCCAGACATGGAGGCAGTCTTTTTTTTTGAGGAGGGGGGAAGGGGGGTTCATATGTGGCCCGGGTGATCCAGGA
>NC_051406.1:33782977-33783349 GCF_015228065.2 Penaeus monodon | reverse complement strand
GCCCTAAGAAAAAGAGCTAATAGCGTCCATGGCGGATGAACATCGCTCTTACCGCCGCAACGAGTCAGCTGTGACGGGTATTGCGTAATGGAGATCCCCAGGGACACGTGGTCTTATTAACCGTCGTTGCTGTCAGAGTACTTCGGTTAATGCCACTTGATATAATGGTAATGAATTACGTTCCTGTTGTTGTTATCCACTCCGTTCATGCCAATTAATGAACGGTTATTTTCAGTGCTGAATATTGCATAATACGTTCTTTTTCTCTCTTTTTTGGTCGATTTATTTGAAATGAATGTTTTGTGTAGGGAGTTTTATACACTAGAGCTTTTTCGTAATCAAAAAGCATTACACCTTTTATTTTGAGGCCGG
>NC_051406.1:33781958-33782300 GCF_015228065.2 Penaeus monodon | reverse complement strand
GAGAGGACATATTCGCACACGATATCTCTCCATAGCTTTCCTATGGTCCAGTCTTCGAAGATCTCATCTATGTATACAGGAGTTTAGATTAACAGTCTAGTTTTTGATTAACTTAATTTAGAGTCCTTTGCGATATATAGGCCACGATCCTGACGTTCGCTGGGCTGCACGACGAAGTTTAATATTCTGTTCCTTGAGAGGTTTCCTTTACACGAAGCTGAACGAAATACGAAAGTTAGTTATACTCACTATACACTTTCTGTTCGGTATACCTGACCCTTGGCCCTCTCAGTAATCATTTTAATTTTCCAGAAATTGTATGTTCATTAAAATGATACAGAT
>NC_051406.1:33781858-33781926 GCF_015228065.2 Penaeus monodon | reverse complement strand
TACTACTACTATAATTTGCAACAAGCAAAGGTTATACAAAATGAAACATCAAATAGAGAGTTGTCCAA
>NC_051406.1:33780937-33781462 GCF_015228065.2 Penaeus monodon | reverse complement strand
CGGAATATGGAAATTTTTGTGTGAACACGTTTATCGTTCCCATTCAATCAAAATGATACCGAGTGATTGGTGGGTCCGGCTTTAAGTGAGATCCAGGTACGTGATTGGCTGGCACTGATTGATGTTACGAAATGGAGGCGAAAAAAAAATATACGAGACGTCTTGCTGGCTGATGTATGTACGGCTTCTGGGGAGGATGTCTTGCCACGTAGCTCTCAGAATCGATGATTTTTTCAGGTTCCATCGTTTATTTTCCTTTTTCTCCTCTCGCTTTCCCTTTTTTTTAAGGGGAGGGGGGGGGGGTCTTCACCATCCCAGCGGCAGTTTCCTTTTTTTTTTTTTATAGGTCGTCATCCCAGCCGCGGCCGCATGTTTTATTCACGGCCATCGTAAATTTGGGTGGAAATATGTATAGATGTATGTATATATATGGGATTATTCTCCCTCTCATGCATGACATGGTTTTGGATTTGAATGCTGGGGTAGGGGAGAGGGGGGTGGAGAGAAAAATATGAATACTTCGTG
>NC_051406.1:33780397-33780653 GCF_015228065.2 Penaeus monodon | reverse complement strand
GCACTGAAGCTTAATCTTATATTTATATCTTTTTCCTCCACCATCATCGCAAATTATGGAAATACGTCATTTGCATTTGTTTAGTCTGAACCATACAAGATTATGAACCTTCACAATCACCAAGAAAATTCCTCCATTTTTACATTTCGAGGTCGTGACGTCATACCTAATTTAGCTTTAGTTACCCACAATTAACTTCACTGTTCCCTGCACTTCAGTCGGATTATAATGGGTCATTGGAATTTTCTATTTCATG
>NC_051406.1:33779970-33780327 GCF_015228065.2 Penaeus monodon | reverse complement strand
CAATTTATCTTTTATTTCTTTTCGTTTTTTTCCACTTTACCTTTGTGGTTTAAAACGAGTAGCCATTATGGTCGTAAATCCTAGGCATCCACACGATATAAACTTCTAACTGCGCGCATGTAAAAGATATATATGTGTGTGCGAACGAATTGGATGAAACAGAGCACGGTAAAAATCGGGAATCCAGTTGACATGTTCACTCCTTTTAACGATATTATTGGATATGAACAGATCAAGAGTGTTAACGTCAACAATATCAGCATTTTTAGCTGAGTGATTTTAACCCTTTTGCTGTATTTTATTTTTGTTCTATGCGTGTGTATGTTTGTCTCTCATTACCTCTCTTTCTCACTATTG
>NC_051406.1:33779380-33779832 GCF_015228065.2 Penaeus monodon | reverse complement strand
ACGCTTATCTCTCGCACACACACACACACTAATCTCTCTCTCTCTTTCTCAGACATACACACACGCTTTCCTCCCAAAACCCTTCCTTGGGTTTCTAAGAAATTCGCGGCCGAGCAAGACATTACGGGAAACTTACTTGCGTCTGTGACTGAATCTTGTAACGTCTTTAGTCAAGTTCCCAGGAAAGTTTCCTGTATCTTCGGTCTTCCTCCTTTATTCTTCTCCTTGACACAGGATTACTGAATTTTGTACTAAGGTTTTGTACTATATTCGGTTGGAGGGGAGACTGATAAAGGTCTTGGAAAAGGTTGTGATGCATTTCTTATGAGTTTTCGGTCGTCGTGAAGAAGGAGCCGCGTGTAATGACAGGCTGACAGGCTTTTTGCGGGGGGGGGGGGGGTAGAATATGATTGCTTCTTGCTTCGTGTCATGTCAATATTCAAATTTGATGT
>NC_051406.1:33778721-33779073 GCF_015228065.2 Penaeus monodon | reverse complement strand
TAAAATCTTGCCATGCATATGTTGAGATAACCCTGTTGGCCATGGTTTCTACAACGCAGAAAAAAACAGTAAAAAAAAATATTAACCCAATTTCTCTTCTCACCATTTTTTGTAAATAAAACCTATTAAAATGTTAATTGAATGAATACTTTAACACAGTCTGCTTAAGGCTTTAAAGATTTTAGCCCCGGAGATTGGTCAGGCGGGGAGGAAGGAGGAGAGAATTCCTCGCAGCCTCTTCGGGTAAATGCCAACCTGCCGTCCACATCTCACGGGGAATCGATACTTGGCACCCTCTAATTATACTGGGCGAGAAATGCATAGCCTTCGCCCAAAGAACGCTGGAGCTCTT
>NC_051406.1:33778442-33778671 GCF_015228065.2 Penaeus monodon | reverse complement strand
TTGCCATAGTCTGTTCACGAACATCCGTGCGAGATGCTCTTCATATGAATTTGATCTCCGGGCTCGTTATTCCCCCCCCCCCTCCCTCCCGCCGGACGCCCCCCGCGACGGAAGGGAGGACTGGGTCAATTGTGAGCGTCAGTTACTGTCAGGAAGTGGAGCTACTCGGGCGGGAGCGGGCGGCGTCACCAGCGGCGTGACGCGGGGCAGGAAAGCGAGGATGGTTCGC
>NC_051406.1:33777597-33778413 GCF_015228065.2 Penaeus monodon | reverse complement strand
CTGTGTAAACTCGGGGCTAAAAGAGGTCCTCCTTTCTCTCTTCTCTCTTCTATTGTTATTTTCTTCAATGCTGGTGTCGAGGAGCAAGCTCGTGGAAGGTGCTTAGTTCGATTCGGATCCGTGAGATTGAGGGGAGATGATGTTTTTAGTGATGCGCAGCGCCACGGAGGCTGGCCGGGGAGAGAGTGTGATCGCGCAGATGTGCCTTGGGCGCGTTAAAGCTTCGCGTACGATTCAGCCTTTTAAAGTATACATACCTCTACTGCTCTTAAGAGAGAGAAAAAAGTGCCCATTCATACGAAGACGGTGCAGTGCTCTGTCGTGAGATGTAATGATTCATTTGCTACAGAAATTATTGAGCTCAAGGATATCAAATTTCCTTTGTCTGCGAGTTCAGATCACAGAAGGGGCTGTGTTTGTCACCTGCTTGGTCGTCGGGGACAGAAAGCAAGCAAATCGATTCGAAACTAAATTGAATAAATACGACAAAAATATTTCAGACACAAACAAAAACAAAATACATGATCAAATTCACAGAAATGAGAATTTCAAAAAGGCTAAAACCATACTCTGAACTTCCTCTCGTGAATGTACAGGGCTAAGGTATCGACCGTGTAGCAGTAGGATTACCTGAACAAAAGTTGGGGATCTTCCTTCATTAAACGGAAGATATTTATTACGAGTGCCGAGAGATGAGAGACACTCACGGTGCCACTAATTGCCTACTAATGGCCTTGGATTTGGCCCTTGTTCGGAGTGGGGGCTAATATGACGGCATATATACTGTATTTACGTAATTACGTGTAATATATGCAT
>NC_051406.1:33776285-33776436 GCF_015228065.2 Penaeus monodon | reverse complement strand
ATCTTCCTTTCCTTCTTCCCGTCTTTACATCATCTTCTCCCAATGATTAATCTAGGGAGACTTAGCAAATATCCTTACAGTCATATCATTCCCACTGACCCCTTAATGAGCCCCATTACACAAGCTATTAGAAATCTAGAGCAGGATTTAG
>NC_051406.1:33776013-33776234 GCF_015228065.2 Penaeus monodon | reverse complement strand
TACGCAGACGTTTCTCTCCGACAAGAGCGCTGATGCTGAGACAGAGGATATTAGCATAACGATTTATGTGCGTGCATGTACACTCAACACAGGCTGCGCTAACGACGGAGTGTGGCCAGTATGAGTTTTTTTTTTCTTCATTAATATTTATTTATTTTTCATCTATTTTATTCTATCATTATTGTAATGAGTTTTTTTTTTTTGGAGAGGGGGGAGTCACT
>NC_051406.1:33775317-33775403 GCF_015228065.2 Penaeus monodon | reverse complement strand
TATAGGGCTTTTGTTTTCCATAACTAATCGTTCAAAGTTGACCGGCTTGTTTACGTACAAGTTTCCATATTAAATATAAAGGTGTA
>NC_051406.1:33774909-33775286 GCF_015228065.2 Penaeus monodon | reverse complement strand
ACTTTCGGAAAATATTTATCTTTTTCTTGACTCTTCTTGGTATTATTCTTGTTTCTTGCTATTATTTTTGTTCGTCTTCTTACTTATCTCTGTTTACGTCCTTCTATTTTTTTTTGCTGTTCTCGGTATTATCTTAATTGTATAATTCTTGTTCTTAACTTATTTCTTCTTATTCTCCCGTTTTCTCTTTGTGGTTGGTTATTGTTGTTATCTTTGTTATCATTAAGAGTAGGATTATCATTTGTGTTCTTCATACATTGCAGAAAATAAGGTTTATGGCCTTTCCTGCCTCAAAGTTTGGAATATCTGTTGAAAATCTATCTATCTATCAGCCGTTTAGAAAGAAATAGAAAGAGTCCATTTTCCATGCCTACTTG
>NC_051406.1:33774318-33774616 GCF_015228065.2 Penaeus monodon | reverse complement strand
ATAGATAGACAGTCAGGTTCCGACTATTCTACTTTAACCCCCCCCCCCACACAAAAAAAAAACAATCCCAAAAAAATTATCATTACTTACAGTATCCAAATACCAGCCCTCACACTCTGGAAGCCTTCTTCATAGCGGGAAAAAAACTCTTCCTCTTAGCTTGAATGGTGTGCCGAGGAAAATTACGGTAGTCGCGATGGTCCCTGCATTGGAGCCGTTCGTGTGCCTCGCGAGGAAAGGAAGATCGGTTTTTAGCTCTGGGTTTGCTGGTGTGGGGGTGTTCAGTTATTATTCTCCT
>NC_051406.1:33773899-33774210 GCF_015228065.2 Penaeus monodon | reverse complement strand
CTGTTTGTGAAGATCCCGTTCATCAGTTCATCTGGCTTCCACCCTCCTCCCCTGTTATATTAAGTTAGCGAACTATTGCCCAATAGTTTGTGAACAGTATGAAGAGTACACCCGTGTTAACTGACACTGTGTACGTTATCTCATCCATTAGGTATTTCGTCCCAGCCATTATCTTGGGAAATATGATGAAATTAAGTTGGGAGAAAAATGCTCATATTAGTTTACGGTTGCTAAATGGATCGCTAATGTTTCTCTTCAGTTTGCAGTTTATAGTTTATTGCCAGGTATTTATTATTTGTTTTGTTTTTCTC
>NC_051406.1:33773408-33773517 GCF_015228065.2 Penaeus monodon | reverse complement strand
CGTGGTTTTATGGTCCTTTGTCTTAATGCATTAGATGGAAGTATCATATATTGATTTTAAAACTTCTTAAGCAATTGCACCTTAAAAGATATAACACAAATATACGCAT
>NC_051406.1:33772819-33773173 GCF_015228065.2 Penaeus monodon | reverse complement strand
ACATTAACAATTGAGGACGTATCCATTACTCGTTTTCCAGATGTGAAGTTCTCCGCACCGTGTAACAGTGGTGGACATAGAGACTCACTAAACTTCGTTCATTTGCCAAAACGAATCGAATCTTATATACTGCGTTTTCTTTTTATCATTACATGTATATATTCAATTTCAAGATCGTAGATTTACGGGTAATAATTTTCTTATTATGATTGTGAGATAGATTATAAATTACATTTCATCTGTTGTTAAAATAAACAATGTTTTCATGAATCATTGTTTACGTTCGAACTCAATGAACGGACATGATTCAAATCTCTATTCTATTTTGTACAAGTAATTCGTGATTATTCTGTG
>NC_051406.1:33772367-33772600 GCF_015228065.2 Penaeus monodon | reverse complement strand
GTTTTACCTATATTTAGGAGACTTTGGGTCATGCTGAAATTTTCATGTTGAACTTTCGTAAATATCATTCTGTTCACGACGTTTGCTTAGCATTTTCTCGAATCCACAATTATTTAGATAATTTTCATGAGGCAAAATCATCCCTGTTCCGTTATTATAGCATATTAACCGCACATAGCAAAATTTTGCTCACTTTAGGAATTCACTTCAATAAGCTAAAATTGCATAATTAT
>NC_051406.1:33771962-33772117 GCF_015228065.2 Penaeus monodon | reverse complement strand
GAACTTTCTCAAACATTTGTTTTCCTGAGTTATCATATTGTTGTTACAAGCTTTTGACTCTTCAAACATCAAACAGATGAAAGAATTATAATTTTACATTCTCCTATGAAAGCATTTTTTAAAAATATTTCTTCTTCCTGTTTTTGTTTTATGCC
>NC_051406.1:33771757-33771878 GCF_015228065.2 Penaeus monodon | reverse complement strand
GGGGGGGGAGAGACAAGTGGAAGGAGAAAGATGAATTCTTTCTCATAATGATATGCAGTTATGCAAATGTGTGATGTCGTGTGTGAGCACGAGGGTGTTTATATGCATGTGAAAGGAAAAG
>NC_051406.1:33770571-33770835 GCF_015228065.2 Penaeus monodon | reverse complement strand
AGATATGGACTAATGTTCCCAAAAGCAACAAACTCCTTTACTTTAGGTCTTGATGTACAGAAGCATTTCGTGATAACCAAAGCCAATATTCTTTTCTTAAATAGACATAGCAAAATTATAAATAAATCTTTGTATGATGTTTTTTTATCGGTTTATGTAATTAACTACTTGTATGTCTCTTGTCCTGTATTTATATACACGTAAATACACAAAGATACGGAGATCGTAATCGTATATTTTCATTTACATGAAAACAACCTCATA
>NC_051406.1:33769536-33770209 GCF_015228065.2 Penaeus monodon | reverse complement strand
TCCCATAAAAGTAGCTGACGGCCACCGTTCAGAAAGAAAAAAGTCCTCTGTATTTAACTGACCACGTGTCCCCTAAGACAAGTGATACTTATCTCCCCCTCCCCTTTTTTCTAACAGAGGAGGACCGCATCCACTTCACAGACTTTTTGTACCTTATTTCTCAGGTTTTCTTGTTACAATTGTCATCATGTTAACATTGGAATAAAGTGAACTAAAAATCATGTCTCGAGATCAAACAAGTGAGTATTTTGGGGTGAGCTAACGACCCATCATCTCGGAATGATCTACGAGAGTTAATAATTCTAAAAAAAATAAATAAAGATTTATAGAGATAGAGAGAGAGGAAAATATAATTTCGTAAAAAATGAAGGGTGCCAAAGAGACGATCATTCCCAGTATTTCCATAATTACTGGAAACAATGACGTGTATCCCCTTGTACGGAGGTTAACCCCTGTTTCTGGACTTTCCTCGACGTTGAATATGTGAGTTAATTCCTTCATGGTATTCTCTGCACCTATTTCCTTCACTAATACTGTCCTTCTTATAACCTCTATTATTGTTCTTATTATTGCCCCCTTTATCAAACGCTTTTCACATTGAATTATCGGTGTTTATTGTTTGTGCTTCGTGTGTTTCTCTGTGTCTAGAGCTGGCTGTAGATTTATATATATA
>NC_051406.1:33769143-33769515 GCF_015228065.2 Penaeus monodon | reverse complement strand
AGATTACGATTCAGACTGGACTGTTATATAACAAGGCTAGAAGGTAAGACATTTAAGCCTCCATGTTATGTGTTTAGTGTCTTATTGTACCCAGACCACCTGTAAATATGTTTTTCTTCGTCTGGTGTTCACTCGAAAACCGAGGCTACAGTTTCGAGGGCGCTGCAGGGCACTATACGGTATTCTTTATTCTGAGTCTGATATCGAGTGTCTGAATTTCCATTTTTCTCTTGTGATATTTATTTAAAAAGCTGATAATCTTATCCTAAAAATGCATAAATAACTTTCATCTCTGAGTTGCTGTATACTCCCCAAGGCTTATCCAAATGCACCCTGAGAGCTTCATATAAGCTATGAATATGAATTATAGGC
>NC_051406.1:33766900-33767388 GCF_015228065.2 Penaeus monodon | reverse complement strand
ATACATCATGCAAACATTATGTAATGCTTTGTGCATATTTCATTTTATTAATTTCCAGTGCCGATAAGCATGTACGTTTTTTTCCCACTTTATCAGCTTTTCATTTTTGTTCAAAATATGTATTGCTTAAAACGACAAGCATTTACATTAAATAAATAAACAGATTGTTTCATTACAATGTGTATGTGGCTGATGCTGGTGCATTTTTTCTCTTTATCTGTGTTTGACAATAACTCGATTTTTCCCTCGCTAATGCGCTCGTTAACTTGGTCATGCGTTTATACATTTGACTGTTGTTGTCATGTGTTTTTGTTGCATTACTTCATAAAATCCATTTTATTCGTAAACGACCTCGAATCCTGTAAATATCCGATGTCTTTGGCTGTTTGTATGTATCCTATATATCTCTTACTAAAAAGGAATCAATCTAATCTTACTTTGTTCAATATCGTCCTGCTTTTGTAAAGGACCATAATTGCAGGTTCATA
>NC_051406.1:33766781-33766862 GCF_015228065.2 Penaeus monodon | reverse complement strand
GCTGGAAAATAACATGCCATCAGTGTAGAACGATATTCTGTCCTTTTCCAATAACGCTGTCAGAACAAAAGGTGAATGTCC
>NC_051406.1:33765878-33766511 GCF_015228065.2 Penaeus monodon | reverse complement strand
GTAACCTTTCACTTTGAAGTTACATCTGTTAATCCCTTTATGAGTTTCCCTTGTCTCGGGCCGGGGCTGTGGCAACTGGCTCCTGCCCTCCTCTCTTACAGCCAGCTACGTGTGCGTTCGTTAATCATTACGTGAACAAATATTACGTTCACTTCCTTACTATGTTATTTTATTTGTTTGTCGGATTCGATTGGATGCTGATAAGATACAACATTATTGTTTTTAAGTTCTGTTTTCTACGTTTTTTAGGAGATATATTTGTTTTTGTGTCTTTGTATGTAGGTGTTTCTACGTGTGCCTGAGAGAGAGAATGTTAAATAAAGAGAGAAAAGGAAGACAGAGAGACAGAATATAAGGTAGATAGAGGAAGTAAAAGCTAGAAAGGGAGCTATAGCAGACAGACGGAAAGAAAGAAGGGAGTGGAAGACATTTGAAAACAATTCAAAGTAAAGAACGACAGAGAGACAAAGAGAGGGAGAATGACTACCCAGACACAACTTCGTTCTACCGAAAAACGACACTTTAGTCGTCTCTCATTTTACCCCCCCCCTTCTTACCCCCTCTCCCCACCCCACTTCTCTCCCTCTCCCTCTCCCTCTCTCCCCTTATCCCCACCTTTACCTCTCCCCAACC
>NC_051406.1:33765378-33765786 GCF_015228065.2 Penaeus monodon | reverse complement strand
TTACTCAACCCCCCCCCCCCACTATTTTGCTCCCCTCCAACCGATGTCTTTGGACTCCTATCCTACCCCCTCCCCCCTCAACAGGTGAACAGGTGTGAGGACTCAATCTCAGCAACGAGATAACGCTCCTCCTTTTCAACATGGGATCAACTAGTCTGTGAGGTATCGTATTCGCTTATCCGAAACGTGGTCCTTAACCGGATGAAATTTTCAAGCTCGGTTCACGGGATTTTTTTCTTTTTTTTGTGGTGGTGGATCGGATAGAGATGAAGTGCTTGACATGAGTGGTTTTCAAGGGAACTGTTTATGACCTTTGTTTTCCTAGTTTTGTTTGTCAGCGAGGTTTGATTTGAATAATAATAATGATAATGTTGATCGTGCGGATGATAACGAGGTTTGATTTGAATA
>NC_051406.1:33765112-33765345 GCF_015228065.2 Penaeus monodon | reverse complement strand
CTATCGATCATAATAGGTAGCGGCAGTTTCAAAACAAACTGAGAAACAGAATGGAAAATAACAACAAGCATCAAACATTTGTATTTGGGATAAAGGTTCTATTTATAGATTGAATGCGAGAACACGAAACGTTTGCATTTATGATTACGTTGCAATTTCCGTTTCATCATCAACTGAAGTCTTTCGAAGAGGGAAAAATTGAATAGTTAAAGCGAAAAGTACACACACACATG
>NC_051406.1:33764655-33764893 GCF_015228065.2 Penaeus monodon | reverse complement strand
GCATATTCATATTTATATCTTTGATATTCTTTTGACTTACGAATCCATTACGATTGTTTGATAACCTTCAGTGCACTTTTGAACCTTCTCGCGCGGCTAAAGGTCATACGTTATTCACTTCATCATTATTCATCTTGCTCTACCATTCTTTTTCCTTTTCTCTTGCTTGTTTTTTATTCTTTATTGCTGCTTCCCTTTCTCCTCCTCTGTTTTCCTTGCTGACTTCATCGTCCTTTCA
>NC_051406.1:33763997-33764343 GCF_015228065.2 Penaeus monodon | reverse complement strand
AGCTTACTACCCTCATCTCTCTTTTTTCTCTTTTCTCTTCCTCTTTTTACATTATTCCCTCCTCTCTTTCCGCTTTTTATCTTACGATCTTCAACGTTCCTTCTTTTCCCCCGTTTCTCTATTTCCTTCCTTTCGTAATTCATTCCTCCCTTTTTTTTATCTTCCCTTCTTCACTTGTTATTTTTCTCCATATCTCTTCCTCCCTTTTTTCGTAATTCCCTCCACTCTTTCACCTCTGTTCTTTTTTTTCCTTTTTTTTTATATCTTATTCTCTCCATCATTCCTTCTCCGCGATCTTCCTCTGTTTCTCAAGGGACGACCATCCCTCCTCGACCCGAAGGTCAAT
>NC_051406.1:33763521-33763694 GCF_015228065.2 Penaeus monodon | reverse complement strand
CTCTTTCCACACTGTCACTTCTCTTTCTGCATCTTCTCACAATAATCTTCTTGCTATTATTATCTATCTATTAGTTAGCTAAATTTTTCTTTTTTATTTCCTTTTTATCATTGTTCATCGCCTATTTACAACATGTCACTTCTATTTTAGCAATTTCATTCAACTAATTCAGC
>NC_051406.1:33763129-33763402 GCF_015228065.2 Penaeus monodon | reverse complement strand
ATATTGTCGACAACATAAAAGACACCAAAAAAAAAACTCTTTCTCTCATAATACAAGAAAACGAAGAGGAGAAAGAACAGACTTTTTCACCTTAAGACGCATCCCTTTGATGATGAAAGAAACAGAGGTCTTAATGAGAGTAGTTTTCTTCTTACGGATCAAAGTGGTACTTTACATTTCACATTGTTTAAAACTATGCGAAAGACGAGAATGTGCATGCTATCCTTTCTGGTTATTCGTGGAATGTGTAAACTGAAAGGGAAGAAGAGAGGG
>NC_051406.1:33762236-33762683 GCF_015228065.2 Penaeus monodon | reverse complement strand
CCAAAAGTCATTTGTACTTTTTCGAAAAGCAAAAGAAAAAGTAAACTATTTTCCCCTCTTTTTCTTCTTCTTTTACCCGCAATTCATAAGCCCAAATCCTCCATCCTTCCCCACATCCTTTCTTACCTTTTTTCGTCACATTTCACCTCGTCTCCTCTTTTTTAGCCTCTCTGCGTTTCCCTCCCGCTTCCAGTGGCCTCCTGAGGGCCTCCAGCTGGACAGAGCCAAGACGGCACTGGCACCGCAGGAGGCACTCGGGCCATGAATCATTCGCCGGAGGGACATCAATCATTTTTGGATTTGAGGAAGAGCTGTAAAACTGTCAAAAAGGGGTAATTTGTCTGTATTATGTACCGTACTTAATTATTCATTTCGGTTTTCTGAGGGCATTACTGGTTCAGTCGATCGACCTGACAACGTAAAATGTGGGACAGAGATAGTAAAAGT
>NC_051406.1:33761305-33761411 GCF_015228065.2 Penaeus monodon | reverse complement strand
GGAGGAGGGTTTTGTGCAAAAAGGCCAAAGACACATTAGGCCATTATGCTAAAACCACCATGAGTTACGGCCTCTTAGCCTTCGGTCTAATCCCTGACTGCCTGGC
>NC_051406.1:33760857-33761007 GCF_015228065.2 Penaeus monodon | reverse complement strand
CCTTTAGTTGTTTTGAGTTTCGTGGATTTTCCTGTGTGAAGTTCATGCCGGCGGGAGCTGGTCTATTTGATAATGTCGAGGGGAATCATTTCTGAGGTGATTTTTTCGACTTTTTGTGATATCTATTATATTTGTACATATGTCTTATTC
>NC_051406.1:33759586-33760396 GCF_015228065.2 Penaeus monodon | reverse complement strand
CAATCCCCCCCCCCCCAATCAGCTTTCTCTATCCAGTCTTTACCCCACTTTCCAATGTTTCATCACTCACCAATCCCCACATCCCTTCCCATTCTGTATCCCCATTCTTTCATCTCTAGCCTCTTTTACAGCCTTTACCCCATTCTGCACTTCCCCTCCACAATTCCACCTCCCTTCCCTAAAGAACACCCTCTCCCCAGTATCTATCACCCTCCCTTGTCTACCCAATCTTCAACCCCTCCCCAGCCTCTACCTCCTCCCCAATCTCCCTTCCCCTCCCCATTCTCTACCCCCTCCCCAATCTACCTCTTACGCAATCTCCCTTCCCCTCCCTAATCTCTACCCTCTCCCCAATCTACAACCCCTCCCCAACCTCTACCTCTTCCCCAATCTCCCTTCCCCTCCCCAATCTCCACCCCCAACCTTCCCCCTCCCCTATCTGCAACCCCTCCTCCCCCGCCACCCGTGTTGTCCCAATCATGCCATTATTGAAACCCAAACACCTTGCGGCCGCTTCCGGTGCCGCTGCCTCCCACAACACGTTCAAAAATGGCCATAATATCCTGGTGCAAATTCCAATTTTTAAAATACGGTTTGAGCTTTGCGGTGAAATTGAGAATTCTATTTTAAATGTACGTTTTGTTATTTTTTTTCTAGTTATGTGATTCGGGTGCATGTTTATGCTTATTTTTAGCCTTTATGGAAATTTATATCGTGCGGCAAAATAAGATATGAGCATTTTTACATCGATTTATTTACAGATTAAACGTCGATGTATTATTAGTAATCAAAAGGCTGTAAGCTGACAAA
>NC_051406.1:33759284-33759379 GCF_015228065.2 Penaeus monodon | reverse complement strand
TTGCATGTTATCACCACTTCCTTCCCTTAAATTACATTTGGATCGGTTATCGAATCCACAGTTCCCAGAACTCCGGAATCATCTCACCGGAAATG
>NC_051406.1:33758717-33758855 GCF_015228065.2 Penaeus monodon | reverse complement strand
GAAACGCAGATCCATTGCACATTGCTATCAGCCGAAGACCGAGCTAATGCCCAGTGATCTGTGCATGGGCCGTGTCCCGGTGTGTGCGGGAGCGAAGAGGGATAAAGTCCACTAATTGAATCGCTTGGCTGACCCGCC
>NC_051406.1:33757904-33758201 GCF_015228065.2 Penaeus monodon | reverse complement strand
AAGAAGTTTCCCAACGTATGTTCAAGCGCCCCCAGACACCCCAGAGTACCGAGTGCGTCCAATCGTCGGCCGCAGCTGTCAGTCGAGGGGAAGCGCCATCCATATGCCCGCGGAGGTTGGAGGCTCGACTTGGGAAATGATCCTGAGTGAGCCACGAGGGAATATAGGGAGGATAAGAAAAAAAGGGAAGAAAAAGTGTGGAAGTAAAGTGGGAAAATAAAATCGTGGGAGAAAGAGTCACAAGAGGAAACAAGGTTACACGAAACGCAAAAGGAAAATGTTGAAAGTAACAGGGTT
>NC_051406.1:33757421-33757667 GCF_015228065.2 Penaeus monodon | reverse complement strand
AAAAAAAGAGAGAGAAACAGAAAGAGAAAATAGGGAATGTATAGAATGGTCTTCACTGGGGGTCCCACTCTAGGTCCTTCCAGTGTAAATATTGGATTAGGAAACAAAAGGTTGTGCTGCCTATCAGAATACACGTAAAAGGAAGACATGTGACATATCGTCTTTGAAGTCTTCTTCCCTAAGATTTTTTTTTTTTGTTTCGTGTTCTTGCTACATTAATCTTTCCATCCGCCTCCCCTATTTCCT
>NC_051406.1:33757206-33757383 GCF_015228065.2 Penaeus monodon | reverse complement strand
AATTTGGACATTATCCCAGCCGTTCCTCTAACGTCGCTCTTTCCTATACATTTCCATTAGCATGAGTACAGCCATCGCTACTACTACTTCTGTGGTTATTGCTATAGTTAGGGCAAGTGACGGCGCCAATTCGAACGAGTTAATCATCGCAGGGTCTCCCTGGAGACCCTTTCCGTG
>NC_051406.1:33756296-33756675 GCF_015228065.2 Penaeus monodon | reverse complement strand
GGATATGTGTTCGGGCGTGCACGCGTACAAGGCTTCAGTTTGTTAAAACTCACACTTCCATAAAACCAATATCTATTTGTTTAAAAAATCACCAATAGGTCTATGGGCACTCTAGGAACCGAGGCTTCCTTCTCCTCCCTGACCAAAGTCCCTCCGGGGGCCAATACCTGAAGGCCAGAGTTCAAGGCGAGGCGACTTTCCTTGAGGAGTCGGGCTGGATCGGCAGCGCTTTGTTTTCCACGAGGATTCTGGGGGCGGTTGGCTTCCTGGGGCCTTCGGTGGATGCCACCGTTGAGTCTTTTCGCTTGTTGTGGGATGTGATCGTGTGTGTGCTTGGAGGGAAGGGGAGTGTGAATGTGAACGCGTATGTGTGTGTACG
>NC_051406.1:33756021-33756177 GCF_015228065.2 Penaeus monodon | reverse complement strand
ACGCAAGGCGAGGCATTTACGCAAGTCTGTATTTACGTGTGAATGTACATATGTATGTACGCACTTGTGTATAAGATACACATAAGCCGTGATGTGATCCTATCATAACCAGAAATAATCAAATCGCCGTTAGATCGGAAGTGAACCAAACCAAGT
>NC_051406.1:33755417-33755974 GCF_015228065.2 Penaeus monodon | reverse complement strand
CTCCCGCGAGGCACCGTAGCGAGCCAGGGCAATGGTCCTCAGTATTCATGAAGCTGTGATCTGACACGTAGCCCGAGTTATCGTACATCAGCCAATTGAATGATTCGCCTTTGTGGGCCATGTTTTTGTTTTGATTCTGTTTATGCATTTGTTGTCTCTCTTTCTTTGTCATTTTCTCTTTTTCTTTCATTCGTGGTTATTTATTTTGTAGAATTTAGCTTTTCTTTTTTTTTCTTGATATTTTTTTTTAAAGGAAATAAGGAGAAAGATTCAGTATTCTTTTTGTTTGTTTGTTTGTTTGGTGCGAAGGAGAAAAAATCTATTTGTTTGTTTGTTTGTCAATTAATTCTTAGCAGGCTTATACCAATTATCAAATCATCGAAAATCTGATGAATATTCACGATCTTTTTCCACAATATTTACCAGTTTTTTATTATACGTTTCCACCTTTTCTCTATAAATTTTGCTTTTATTTACTTTCAGGAACAAAACATTTATTCGATTTGGTAAACTAGATTTAAATTATAGTGCTTATCATCACCGAAGGAATAATGATA
>NC_051406.1:33755185-33755261 GCF_015228065.2 Penaeus monodon | reverse complement strand
CTAATATGATTCTCACTATCAAAATTACCAATTTTATTATCATATTATCATAACCATTATTGTTGTCATAAGTATC
>NC_051406.1:33754335-33754488 GCF_015228065.2 Penaeus monodon | reverse complement strand
GGTTTCTCTCCCCTTCTTTCGCCCAATCTTACATATCCCAACTTCCCCGGATGAATAATTCACGTTTTGCTTGAACTTGGATAAGTGTGCGCAGAGCAAAGGCCTAGAGCATATATAATGAGACGTTAATTAGATGCAGAACAAATAAAAACG
>NC_051406.1:33754243-33754311 GCF_015228065.2 Penaeus monodon | reverse complement strand
GCTATATTCGTTATCTTCCGGTGTTGTTGATCGTTATCGGGGGGAAAAGAAAGGAAAGGAATGCTGGA
>NC_051406.1:33753999-33754222 GCF_015228065.2 Penaeus monodon | reverse complement strand
AATGGCTCAAAAAAGGTTTGAGTACGGAAGGTAGATTGTAAAAATATTTATAATGACATTTGTTTTTTTTTCCTCTCATTTCTTCTTTTTATTTTTAGAAAAGTTTAAGAGTACGAGTCTGATTACTGCGACAAAACAGCGATGAATTTTGGAATAAGATAATGAAATGCAAATATTATTTGCTCGAAAAAATGAGAAGATGAACTGTTAATTATGTATAGTG
>NC_051406.1:33751923-33753428 GCF_015228065.2 Penaeus monodon | reverse complement strand
CACCTGCGTCTGTTACAACGTAGCATCAAACCATAATTCACGTTACTCGGCTGCTGCTACAACAGGCTTGGGTGATATTTCACTATTATTAAAGCGTGGAAGATGACGCTCGCTGCTGCCTGTACTTCATAATGTACGTGTCTACGCGTCCCTACCGGAATCCCAGACAGTATGGTAGAATTACGGTTGTTGTAATAAGCGTGTGAATGCCTGGATGTAACGTTATTATTACTAGGTTTTCGTACGTTGTGTTGCCGTACTGTAACATTGGTGTTGAGCCTCACCGTCCTTCTGTATCTGTTACATACGCATTTGGTCACGCGCTGTGTCGCAACGTTGCGTAACTTGTTACGTAATTGTCATTTGCTATTTTTATGATATTAAAGTTGAAGGGGAAACGGAAGCCGGATTTTTGCGTTAGTCTTCAAAGGGAGTGAAATAATTAGAAGCAGTAGTAGTGACTAAATGATGTTCATTATAATAAACAGAAGAGAAAATAATGAACGAACAACATCTAAAACATTAAAATAATTTAGGAGAAGCGCTAGTTCCCTCCGTGCCAAAGAGGCAGATCTCTTCATCCGGGACTCAAATTAGGGGTTCATCAGGGCCGCCAGGGGAGCCAGCGAGGGTGAAGAGTGGAGTCGGGAGTTTTTGTTTCGCCTTAGGAGGTGGCGAATGGGCGGGGGAGGGGGAGGGGGGAGAGGAGAGGTACAGGTGGAGGGAGGTCAGGAGGGAGGAACAGGGGGAGGGAGGTAAGGTGGGAAGGAGAGGGGAAGGGAGGAATAGGAGGAGGGCGGTAAGGTGAAAGGGGAAGAGATACAAAAGAAAGCTGTACAAAAGAGGAAGAGGAGAGGGCAGGAAGGACAGAAGAAGGAAGATGGGGAGGAGAGGGAAGTACAAGAACGGAAGGGAAGAGGCAGGGGAAGGTCAGCCAAGGAAGCACAATGGGTGAGAAATGGGGTACACTATAAAGGGAGATGGAGGGGAAGGACGGAGTAGGAGTAGGAGAAGGATGGAGGCACAGAAAAAAGAGGACAGAGGAGGACACTGGAGACGGAAGATGCGGGGGAAAAGTAGGAAGAGGAGAAAAAGGAGATAGAAGATAAAGAGGAAGAGAAATGGAGTGATACAGAAAGAGGATGTTGGAGACAGAGAAGAAGAACGAAAGTAGAAAGGTACAGAAGGAATAGGAAGAAGAGCAGGAGAAGGAAGAGAAAGAACAAGAGAAACAGAGAGGTGCAGAAAGAGGATGTTGGAGACAAAGAAGAAGGAAGAAAGAAAGATGCAGAAGGCAGAAGAAAACGCGGGCAAGGAGGATGACCTGGAGGAGGAGTCCCGTGCCCCTGAAGGACAGGAGTACAGGGACGTGGAAAAGGGTACACGGCGACGTAACGAGGAAAATATACAGGAAAATGTGAGGAAATGAGTCCATGATGCGAAGCAGAAGGAGGGAAGGGTCGATAGCGCCGCTCTCTGAGGGATTGTTGCGATGGTGATGGACG
>NC_051406.1:33751745-33751845 GCF_015228065.2 Penaeus monodon | reverse complement strand
GTGACCGCGGGGGAAAATCTAGTATGCATACGTTATCTGAGGACGAAACATAAGGACAAAGAATACTAAAGTGATGGACATGTCCTTAAGTGCGTAGATT
>NC_051406.1:33750846-33751559 GCF_015228065.2 Penaeus monodon | reverse complement strand
CCAGAAAAAAAGGATAATTCAGGCAGAAGAGAGTAAAAACTAAAAGGAAAATGAATTCTCCGAAGAGCTGAAACTTTCAAGCGGAACTGCTACAAGGAGGCGAGGGAGCTGAAGCCGGCGCCGCAGACAGTTGTTGTCAATCACTTTTGCAATAATGCGTTGACATCATCCGCCATCTTTGACTTACGCTTACGCCATGTATGAGAAAATCGGTTTTGTTGATTTCGAGTTCAAGTTTATCTCTTCGTGTTGCGCAGAAAAGGATATCGAGGTAAAGAAGGAGGTTCTTGAAGTTTACAAAGTCTGGATTTCGAAAGATATGGTGGTGTAAGTTTACTGTTGGCAGCCCTGAGTGTAAATTGGCGTACGTTTGATATTGGTAACCCTGGGTGTAAACTGGAAGTATTTCTGTATCTCTGTAAGTTACTAACTGTGTTTATGTTGGCAATCCTAATAAACACTTGCTATCCAAAGTGGGAATGGTTAGTAACTGTATATAACTGGAATGTAAGTCGATATAATATTGGCATTCCAGGAGATTAAAAGGTAATTCAGGTTATACTGTGTGTATCATTATCGGATTGCAAGGCTAGTATTGCAGAATAATACAGTAAAAGAAACGGCACATGAACAAGATATACACATCATTTCCCTGAAAGTAATTCACATTCAAATACGAATAAAAAGAGTCGATGTAGAATAAGGGAAAAAGG
>NC_051406.1:33749597-33749932 GCF_015228065.2 Penaeus monodon | reverse complement strand
GCCTTGAATTTGGATCGTTGGCTGAAAAGACCAACGTCATGTTTTTTTTATTCTTCATTTATTTTTCTAATTATCGTTTATTGCATTGTTTTGCATTCACTACACGTTTTATTGTTATTCACGTTCCCTCCTGTTTATCCTCTTATGCGTCTCCCCTCTCTCGCGTTCGTTCATTTTCCCTTCTTTTATCTCCAAATTTTCATCACGAATCTTTCTTTATTTCCTTTCCTCTCTTCAATTATTCTCTTTTCCCTCTTGCCTTTTTTATCCTGATTTCTTTATCCCTCCGTGTCCCCTTTTGCTCTTTTATGGGGATCGCAGTCATTTGCTTTTCG
>NC_051406.1:33747988-33748588 GCF_015228065.2 Penaeus monodon | reverse complement strand
CCCATCGTAGAGGTGATTGACAGTCGCGTCGCGGGTGTCAGCCGGCCTCTCGTTAAGGACTTCCAGCCCGTCTTGTCCCGCGGTGAGGAGGCGGAGCTGCACTAAGTCTTCTTGCGGGAGCTGCACTTAAGCTCGTCTTCTTCTCCGGGAGCTGCACTAGTTTCGCGGAGGCTGCACTAAGTCGTCTGCGGATCCACTAAGTTGTCTGCGGTGAAGCGCCTAAGTTGTCTGCCGGAGCTTCCACTAACTCGCTCTCTGCGAAGCTGCCACTAAGTGTACGCGAGCCACTAAGTGTCTGCGGAAGCTGCCAACTCTCTCTGCGGGCTGCACCTCGTCCCTGCGGGAAGTGCACTAGTGTCTGACGGAGCGTGCACTAAGTGTCTGCGGCGCTGCACTGAAGTGCTGGGGTCCGCTATGCCGTGGTTCCTCTGCTCGGCGAATGGGAGCAGGAAGGGAGGAGGTTATGTGTTGGGTGGTGTGCTGTCTTTTCTTTTCTTTTTCCTGTCTTTTTTCTCTCTCTTTCTATGTGTGTCTCTGTTTCTTTGTTTCTCTTTGTTTTTTTTCTGTCTCTCTGTCACTGTTTCTGTCTCTGTATTTGCA
>NC_051406.1:33747045-33747516 GCF_015228065.2 Penaeus monodon | reverse complement strand
CACTGAAAACGGACTCTCGGGGTCATAATCTCCCCGAGTCGATCCGTGAATCCGCCTGCCTCTGTGACGAACGGCTCTTGCTCGAACGCTCCTGGCAGAAAAGGCCGAGATTGTTTTCGCTTCTCGTGGAAGAGAGAGAAAGAGAAAAAAAAAAATATCGGCAAGATTCTGGCAATCTATGATGAGAGAGAGAAGAAAAGAAAAAAAAAAACAGTGCCCGGAAAAGTTTCGTAGTATTTTATGGTCTTGGATTAATCTTAAATCATTTTTAATTCCTTTTCTCTCAATTGCCTCCGTATTTATTTCTCATATTTATGTTCCTGCGATTGGGGTCAGAGATTAGAATTCCTTAGTAATTCCGTCCGGATAAAGGGATGTTCTTCACAACAGTCTTATCCTGGAGTAGCTTCTGAAAGGCAGCATTTTTACAGTGGATATCATCCGTATCAACATCCTCTTTTCATACCCAGG
>NC_051406.1:33746338-33746731 GCF_015228065.2 Penaeus monodon | reverse complement strand
GAACATCTAATTTTTACGTTGCATTTGTGAATATCACAGGGAAGTAAATTCCAATATGTGTTCGAGTGTATTGTGTTATTCACTCATTAAAACATCATGGTAACGATCGCCAATGTCAACAGTTGTATTAGTTTGTATTGTGCTGTGGTTTGGTTAGACAATATTTAGTTAAATGGCATTCGAGCCAGACAGACAAACATATGATTCTCTTAATGACAGATATATAAATGATTATATGTTTTAGGGGTCCGGTGTATAAAGAGTGTGGGAGATTAATCACCATATTCGGATCATATTTTTTTCTTTCTTTCTTTCTTTTGTTTCTGTTATATTAAATAAGTTGTTTGCTTTATATGTCTGTTTGATCTTGTTTACATGATTTTTTTTCCTAAC
>NC_051406.1:33745500-33745824 GCF_015228065.2 Penaeus monodon | reverse complement strand
TGTGTCTAACCTAAATTATTTTATCACCATTCATTCTCTCCTTCAAATCATTTGTTTCATGTATTTTTATACTCTATTTTATTCTGTGTTTTTCGTGTCTGATATTTATTTATTTTGTAATCAAATTGCATTCTATGTAGTAATGTTCTGTAAAACAGAAGCTAATAATTTTGGTTTTGCTAAAATTTTTTTGGTAATGTTCAAGGGCTCCGTAGGCTATTTTGGTTGGCGGTTGAAACGCTTGTAAATTTTTGAATCAACCACTTGCTTCATGCTAGAGCGTTCAAAAATGTCTGTTGAAAAAAGAAGTTGTACATAGCCACA
>NC_051406.1:33744923-33745422 GCF_015228065.2 Penaeus monodon | reverse complement strand
ATGAAAATTGTCGAAAGCACTATGAGAAGTGTTCTGAAATAATAAATATTAAGCGTAAATAAACGCTTTATAAAAAATAAAAAAATCCTTCGGGATATGTACATAGTTTCCAAAAATTATAAACATTATCTTATTGTATTTTACGAGTGTCTAAAAGAAAAAAATACATATATTTCATAGAATTATATTATATGTAACCATGACTTTGATAACCTAATTCACACCATTAGTTAAATATCCCGGTATTTTTAAGCGGACTAATCCAATCACACACAGTCCACTTTTGCAGTTCCACCCGTTGTAAACCTCAGTGACAGTACCTCATTATGAAATTAATCTGCTTCTAAAAGTATCTAAGCTAAATTTGTTGATGTAGAACATGAATCTTGCTTTAAGACTCGGTAACGTTGATGGATGGTACTCGTTGCCAAAACGCGATCATAATACATTATCCCGTAAACCAATTTTGCTCCCATCCATTTGTTTTTCAGAACAGGCT
>NC_051406.1:33743870-33744643 GCF_015228065.2 Penaeus monodon | reverse complement strand
TCATGGGAGGAAGGGTATCAAGTTTTGACAAATTCATAGTTATCTTTCAGGAACGGAGTAATTATTTCTGAAAAGAGTAATTTTTCAAAAGGGATATTAGGCAAAAAAATTAATCATGGGTTTATATAAAGCCCAGATTAAGTTTTTTTTCGGTGCTGTGCCCGGAATACTATACATTTTCTCGCCATTCTTTTGTTATTTTCATTCTGCCATTTGTGCTCTATGGCCCTTCGTTATGATCGATTTTCCTATTCGCTGCACCGCATTTGAAATACATTTATTACAGAAACTCGTCACATAAAAACGAATGAAATATAACATCTACTTTTGATATATTAAACGCATTCCCCGATTTTGTTTTCATGTCATCATAAAAAGAGAGAAAAAAAATCTTCCCTGTCTCAAACTGACAGCCTTTTATTACGCGCTATACAATAATTTAATTCATCGTATCCAGCCCCCATCCAGAATTTAAAAAAAACACAATAGATAGAATACAAAAAACTATCTATTCCATACAGATACTGTACAAATGGAAACACCAGGGAAAAACGTGTCCCCTGAGTTTTCTATACGGTCAGCAACCCTTGACATCGCACCCCTAAGCTGTCAAGGAACCTCAGCCTTCAGCGAGGGGAAAGCTATATGTGTTTCTTTGATTTACAGTGACCTTTGTCCACACTCTGGGATTTTGTTTAATACCCAGTTGTAGAATTATCAGAATAAGTAAAATGTTGATAAAACTTCACAAACTCATGTATGAAAAATGGAGA
>NC_051406.1:33743744-33743829 GCF_015228065.2 Penaeus monodon | reverse complement strand
TTACAGTGATGAGATATGGTCAACATAGACTTATCCGTAAGAACAGAATTGCCTGACATCATTATGTGGAACGAGGACACTGGGT
>NC_051406.1:33742989-33743364 GCF_015228065.2 Penaeus monodon | reverse complement strand
TCTTATGCAATCAGATCCTCGAGTGACTGACACTTATCAGATCAAACCTCATCATTTTCACTGGTATTTCATTTGGTTATTTTCTAAACATACAAACAGAGGAACAGACACAATTATAAATGACCCTAATTTGATATACACAACCAAATCACCTTAGCTAATTGTATATTCTCCGTGTGTTTATACGTCTGTCTTTATTTATATTCATGTATCAAAAATCCTTCCTAATTGGCCGTAAGCTTCCATGCTATTATTTATATATGTAATAGAGCATTACCTTACAGAAATTACCATTCTGAAAATATCATTAAGGTGTAATTTTCTTAAAATCGTTTTCATGTTGAAACTCTTGAAAAAAAAATGGGTATAAATTGT
>NC_051406.1:33742744-33742944 GCF_015228065.2 Penaeus monodon | reverse complement strand
TGTGAGAAAGAGACAGCATAAGGTATGATTGAAATTTGAGGAGATTAGGGAAGTTCAAATTTAAAAGCTAAAATCAGTCAAAAAAAATCAACGTACAACCCATATATTTATTGGTTGTTTCGTTATCCTAATATATACTGCTTTTAACAGACTGTGGATTGGTTGTTTTTTCATAAACTTTTTATGGGGGAATCAATAGA
>NC_051406.1:33741874-33742287 GCF_015228065.2 Penaeus monodon | reverse complement strand
AAAGCAACTATAGAAGAGGCCATATTCTTGCCAAAATCTAATACATTTCTACGTCATTTGAGAAAGCTGGTGATAATACGGAAAAGACGCGGAACTATAAATAGAAAGCGAAATCTCTCTATTAGCCTGTAATTTGCCCCCTTTGGCCAAAATGCATCAGGGAAATGGGTTGTTTCGCACGTAATGACATTATTACCCGGAGAGAACCATACGGACGTTCGTATTGGTCCGCTCGCTTGAGTGGGAAAAGGTAAAAGGCTATCTGACTAATTTCCAAAATAGAATACAGGTTTCTATCTGTTGCCTTTTTTATCATTTGTAAAGGAAAATTCTTGACAGGTGATACAAATATCAGAAGGGTATCGCTTCGGCGCTCTCTATGCGGGTCTGATTGAAATATCGGTAGATGGCCT
>NC_051406.1:33740501-33740716 GCF_015228065.2 Penaeus monodon | reverse complement strand
CATCATTACAGTGAATACATACAAATTTCGCAGAAAATCATATTCTAGTGCCAATGAACAATTTCCTGCTGAGACAAGATCACAGGTAATCAAGAAGCATGTAATCGACAAATGGAGACTCGGTCTCTTGCGAAGGAATAGCGGCAACAATATCATTGTAAATATTGTAAAGAGCTCATTATTCTGTTCTTCATTTACATGTGTGTTTATGTGTC
>NC_051406.1:33738743-33739834 GCF_015228065.2 Penaeus monodon | reverse complement strand
AGCCTATTACACTAACAGCCAAACTCTGTAATTGGAGTGTAGTAGACTGACCAAAAAGCTTTCCTATATCGATAGTTTAAACATCACAATTGTATTTGGTATAATCCTCTTTTGCCATATGATTTCCGTCAGCAACCTTCGAAAATTAGATTTCTGTGGTTTCGAAAAAATAAATCGCAAGTGACGGCTGCAGTTCTCCCACATAACAACACGCTAGCCATTAGATCGGATCTTTTTCAACGCGTTTCTCTTACTACCTGTTGTTTCACTCGGGATCATGAGACTAAAAATCGGTAAATGATTTATAAAGGCAAGCTGGTAAGCCTTAATAGAAATAAGATGAAAGTTATGAAGGCACATTGTGTTGATGCAACTATGCAATTTATTTATTTTTTGCAACCACCTACAGAAAGACTAGAAAAAAAAACAATAAACCACAAAAATGTGAAGTAGTGTTAATTAAGTGTTGAGGGAAAAGACAATTAAACACAAGGATAAATTTATAAAAAAAAATATTAGAAATAATGAGAAAAGTGAACTAGCGATAACATGAGCATAGAGACTGATATGTGAATATGGAAGAATGGTACGTTAGTCCGATTTTTTTTATTATTTCTATTCTTGATTTCGTTTCATTAAAATATTTTCTTAATGTTAAGGACACCAACTTCTTCATATTAATTTCATGTTGAACTTAATATCTTACGGAAGAATGCTACATTTTGTATGTTCCAATGTAATTTCATTATGAAAAATATCTACCTTCTGAATCCCTTCTTAACAATTTAGTGTTGATCTTGATATTATTGAAAGTATTATATGTTCCCCGTCCCTTCACTCCCAACATTAAAATGCTGCCCTACAACTCATTACTTAAGTATTTTGGTTTACTTTGTGTGCTTTTTGTTGATGTTAATTGCAATCTCTATGTTGTTATGTTGACAGCTGGATGTTTTCGGTAATTTTGCTCTTGTTGTTAAATAACCATTACTTTCTAATTTGCACTGCTATTCTTAGTAATATGTTCCTCACCATTGGAAAACTAGCTTTTGGTATCTGCTTTATTTCGTGTCCTTATTCCCGCTTCCAGT
>NC_051406.1:33735274-33738709 GCF_015228065.2 Penaeus monodon | reverse complement strand
TGTAACTAAGTAATTTATGATTGCTTGTATAATGTGTATATAGGCTAATATGATGGTAGACATCTATTTTAGTCGCCCACAGTGTCCTAATTTTGAGGAGTCCCCTTGGCTATACCATTTTACCAGTAGAGCCAGCCAAGTCTAGAGTGTAAACCCTTTTCGGAATACTGTTGGCTTTTTGCTTTATACAGATTTTGGAGAGAAAGAAAAAAGTGGAATAATTTACTGTTTAGCTGTAAGATATGCTAAATGTACATAATAATCGATGAGATTCTATTACATGAGTAGCTCAGTACGGCCAGTAGTGTTGGTATAACCATAGTGTAGCATATAGTAACATAGGCTTATATAATGTACCTTGGGTATAAATAGCGATGTACACAAATCTGGCAGACTTCGCCTCCCTTTGAAATATTTTTGAGTATAGTAATTCAGTTTCCTTTTTTCCAGTCATGTTTATAGCCCTACGCCTAAGTAAACAGTAGCTTCCAAGAGCCCTTTTTATCAGCCACAATAAACCAATCCACTAACGAAGTCTGCCAGCCGAAGATCGACCTGTGTTCGAACAGATTCTCATGCATTTGTCTTCTTTTCTCCCTCCCCCTTCCCTTACGACCCTACCCTCCCTCTTGGCCCCCAAATATCCCCCTTTTGCCCCTTCTCCCTTGCTCCCCCTTACCCCCATGCCCCCTCGCCCCACCATCTGCCCCTCCCCCTTTCCCCCCACCCTCGCCTCGACTGCACCTCTGCCACCCTAGGATGAAATCAAACCAAAGATGGCTGAAACTCAGGACCACCGTTCAGCTCTCGGGCGCCCTCTCCTCGTCCATGAACCGGGCCAAACCACCGCTCAAGCGAGAGGACTCCTTCATCAAGAGGTTCTCCACACGACAGATAGCCGAGCTTCAGGTAAGTGCGAGTGTCCTTCTCTTACTCGTGTTTTAGATTTTCTGGGATGTTTTTGTTTCATACAGGAACTTGAGAGTGAGGGTGTGAGTCGTGCTGTGAAGGAGGCGCGATAAGTTATGAAGGGGAGGATGATATAATGGAAGAGGAAACTAAATCACAACAAAGACGACCGTCTGACGAGGATATTGTCATTCAAATGGCTTAGTTATCCTGTAGGTTCTCTCGCCGTCTTCGTTCGCTCCGGATCAGATTTCCTCGTTGGAATCCCCCGTTCAAACGTGAATTTTAGGATGACGGAGAAGGTGGAATGATAAAGGGAGAAGGTAAGGGGGAAGGGAAAAGGGTAAGAAGGGAGGGTAAGGGGATGAAAGGGTTGGGGAGGTTTGGTAAGAGGAAAATTGATTATTTTCATTTGTAAACCTCTTTTTTATATGCTATAGCATTTACAATCAGATTATGATATAAAACTTCCATCAGAGAAAGGCATGCACAGTACAGTGATTCATATATAATACTTAAAGTAACATTAACTGAGTATATTCGGAGTTCTTGGCACTCAAATAAAGAGGGTAGAAAGGGTGAGAGGAAAGCCAAGTCGTACGAGGAAAGGGAAAGATGATAAAAAGGAAGAAAAAAAAAGGTAAGACAGAAGATGGAGATGGTAAAAAAAGGGAAAGAGGGTAAAAGGAAGAGACAGGATAAGAGGGAAGTGAAAGAGGGTAAGAGGGACGGGAGAGAGGGTAAATAAGATGGTCGAGAACGTATGAGGGAACAGTAGCCAGGGAATAGCACCTGTCATAGAGCAGGAAACGAGCATATAAACACGGCGACGTCGTAGAGCCTCTGTAATGAGAAGGGCGCCGCTGCCACCACGGGGATGAGAGCGCCACAGCCTTCAACTGCGCCTCCCGGATTCATCCCGTGCAGACGCTCAGATTAAAACCTCACAAGGCGGGATTCACGCTCGGCTGACCCGACATATAAGTATTTTTCGTCGACTTCCTCCACTCTCGCCCAGGGTACTGCTTCATATAAAGCGGTCTGCTTGGTGTCGGCCCGAGGGACGTCTTTTCGTGTTTTATTAGTGTTTGAGGTCATTCTCTTTCGCTATTGCATATATAGGCAGCTGTTGCTTTGATATTTGTTTCTTCTTACTCTCAACTTTATTTGCAAAGATGTCTTCTTTGTTATTATTCTTTTAAGATGCGTGCTAATCATTACCTTAAGCTTTGATGAGGTCTTTATTCTCGCAAGATAAAAGCCCACGGTTTAAATATAGTAGGAAGATCAACGAAATATGAAAAACGACAATAAAAGACCAAATCATAGTTGGAAAAATCCTCTTGGTTATTTTTGCAACTATGCAAGGCTGCAACACCTCATCCATCATACACGCCACGTCTCACACAACCTGTCCCTTCCACCCGTGATTGACCTGAAATGCGACCGAAAATGGTTGAATGGAGAAACCCACTCCGCTAACAGGTGTAAGGTCAAAGGTTGCGTGCAAGCCAGGTCCCCAGCTGACTTGTTGTTTGGACGAAATTTCCGCAAGTAAACTTTTAACTAGTTGGATCCGCGACGCAGCCTTCTTCTGTTGTGCCCCAGTTCTGCATCTTTTATTTCTAAATTTATTTTTTTTTACAGCTGCCTACCACTCTTCCCAATAATTTTTGTTATTTCGACTGCTAATGCTACTTTAATTGCTTGATTTAATTCTACTATTGCTGCTGTTACGAACATTACTACCTCTGTTACTGTTGTTACTAGCAATAATCCCAAAATCATGCGAACAATAATGATATTTTGATGTCCCTAATATTATTTCAACTACTATAATAGCACTACCTGTCATAGTTCAAATAAACCACCATTCTTTGTTGAAGATAGTAACGGCAAAATTATTTTTAAAGCGATGTCCAGACATGAAGAATACAATAGAAATATTTTCCTTATAACCTTCATATTTAATTCGTTTCCATATAATCAAAACCTATGGTGTGTTTGTCAAAGATAATAGAATTTTTTGGCTTTCTGTTGTTAAAATGTGAAACGTGTCCACTGCAGACGAATATGGTAAATGTTATTGGCACTTTAGAGACTCTGAATACTTTCTTTCAAGTTTCATAAAACGTTTTTGATTGGAACAAAATATTTAGAATGTTTATTTCATTTCGTGGACAAACAGGAATGATGATAATTATCACATTGGAAGTGCATTTCTAATAACTTAATTCGAAGAGAATTTAACAGATTTTTAAAGGTCAGAAGAGGAATCTGTATTCACACGAATTGTTTTCGGGTTAAATGACTTTCAGATTATTGCACGATGTCACCGGGTTTGGATACACACGATTTCAACAGCTAAAGTGCTCGAAATGTTCACCTACAGTAATTTGTGTCCATTTGTGTGTAATTGTGTGCCTCTAGTTGTTATTCCAAAGCCTCCTTGACCATTTGCATATCATTATATTGCATGAGTTTTTTGCCGAAATGCTGGCGTTAGTTCGGTGGATTTCTTGAGTC
>NC_051406.1:33734863-33735212 GCF_015228065.2 Penaeus monodon | reverse complement strand
GCGCAAACCATTTGTAGTGTTTAACATTTCATCGCATGTTATTTCAATCTACATATGACTCGTAAGGAGAAAGTAAGAAGAAAATAAATATAAAACAGACGAAAAAAAAATAATAACCACAACATTAAAACGTTTATTTAAGAAACCGTTATCAAACACATTGTTTAATTCACCCAGACATTAACAGCACGCAGGTGTCAACTCTAAATTGAACAAAGAACAGCTTTTGCAAGGCCGGAGTTCCGTGTCACTCGCTGTATTAAAGTTGCACTAGAACAACTAGACGCTGAAGTTATGACATATTGTACACTTCGTCTTTCATTCCTCGTTCGGTGGCTGCCCCTTGCCA
>NC_051406.1:33734453-33734661 GCF_015228065.2 Penaeus monodon | reverse complement strand
CTCTCCATTTAGCATTTGCTTTGGCATTAAATTCAACAAAAGCGCCGACTTTACCTGGCAGTATTGTGCGAAAGCATAACTTGGATTTGAAAGTTTGATGTGTCTACAAATAAATATATTCATTACATTAACAGGCATGCGCACGCTCCTGTGTTCAATAACAAATTGAAATATAAGTTCTGATTTCTTTCATACACAATATATATGT
>NC_051406.1:33733916-33734165 GCF_015228065.2 Penaeus monodon | reverse complement strand
CTGTAATTCGTCACACTGCACGGAAGATATTTCATATGCTTTATATTCCAGTTGACAAACATATATGTTTATGCAGCGGCTTAAAAAACGGTCGCAACAGGAGAATCCTAATTATTGTGTTTCCAGAGTTTGTGAACCACAATATAATGAGTAGCAAGTGGAAACGTTATGGCAACATTTGATGACATAATGCCAGTTATAATAGTTAAAGCAGGGGTGGGGGAAGATGCAATGCTAAAGAACGGCGAC
>NC_051406.1:33733797-33733893 GCF_015228065.2 Penaeus monodon | reverse complement strand
TGAAACACTGTAAAGATATATTTTTTTATAATTATAAAGTGCGACAGTTATACGGAAGCTGATAACGAAAATCGAAGAAATTAAAATAATGATTAA
>NC_051406.1:33732301-33732522 GCF_015228065.2 Penaeus monodon | reverse complement strand
ACCCAATGCATTTCCGAAACCGATAGATAAGCGGCAACAAGAAAAGCAATAACAACTACTAGAAAGTCTCGCAGGAAAAGGAACCGGAGGGAGAGGTTCGGCAGGTATATTGACCCAGGTGCGTGGGCGAGCAAGGTCAGACGAGGTCGGGGAGTCAGCTGAGGGAGATAACACACCACCTTGCAGAGGGTCAGGTCTCACCCCTCCCTGCGGCACTGAGC
>NC_051406.1:33730964-33731476 GCF_015228065.2 Penaeus monodon | reverse complement strand
AACATCTGCCTCCACGCATTCGCATAACCTTCCCTTAATTCTGAATTATAATGACACACTGCCTCACCCATCGAGTGTTTGGGAAATCGTTTGGCATAAAATCAAGCAGATATATCACGCTGTGTCCTCGGATTCCTGTACTTGAAGTCCATTGATTTCTGGGTCGATTCCCGTTGTTCGGAATGTATGTGAAATGTATCTTTCTCTGGATCTTATATATGTAGTCTTATAACGTTACTGCTGTTTCTTATAAGACCCCGAGAGGTGGTGAGTAAAAGAAATGTGGAATGGTAGGGCGAATGGCAAAATATACATCGAAAGCAAATGAATAAGTAGGTGTGTGGTTGAATGAGTGAATTACGAGAGGAGGAAAAACACGCAAAAAACAAAACAAACATCCTCTTACGTGCAGAGGATGCTGGATTCATGTGTATCTGTTTGGTAATAGGAAATACAATTCCTTGCTTTTATCATCAGCTGATACCGAGTGCAAGTAAACGAACTCGGTTTAC
>NC_051406.1:33730076-33730937 GCF_015228065.2 Penaeus monodon | reverse complement strand
AATACATTCATTTTTTCGAGCATTTTCTAAACAATATTGCAGAATTTTTCATCAAACGTTATCAGGCCGATTCTTCATCGGAAACACTTCCCTCCCAATGTGTGTCAAGAACTCTTTTCGCCCGGTCGATATCAACTTCTCATTTTGATTTGTAACTTGTTAATTTTAATTAGTTTTTCATATTAAAATATAGGTTAATTATTATGTGAACTATAATTACACATCGGCACTGCCATCAGCAAGCTATGAACACGTAATTAAAAGGGAAGAGAATGAGGCCGTCAACCCTTCAGTAATTATATGTAAATTACGGCTGTATGTAAATTACTTGATTTTGAATATCTCTGTGATAACAAGCGTGTCAAAGGTGTTTGTGATATCCCGCGGGCGACCCACCATGATGGGCTGTGCTAGATTTGCGAAGCCACTTTAATATCAACTCTTCATTGTTAACTTTGATATATAATTAATATCAACTTAACCACCAACGCTTTCATACAAATTCGAAAAAAATCAACGATTAGAGGACAGATAAGATTTCGGGATCCATCCGCGTAGTGGTTTACTCATGCTGCCATTGACTGATAAGATTCGGTCACCGGGCGTTGCCTCTGGAGTTATCTTTCCGTCCGAGTGAGAGACGCTTCATATTTCATAGGTCGTTCATGGCTGCTTATTCCGGGATTTTCGGTCTGCGTTTATGAGTCGTTTCTCAGTTTGATGGATTGGGGGCATTTAATTGAGGACGGCCATATTTATCAGACATGATTTTATTAGATAGGATTATCGTAAGATGGAATGTAGAAGTGCGGTAATCAAGATTACAGTTTGTAGAATAAAAACAGGTAAAAATGTGTGTTT
>NC_051406.1:33728810-33729691 GCF_015228065.2 Penaeus monodon | reverse complement strand
ATAACGAGACATGAAGATCAGTCAGTGGCGACCAGGGAGGCATCTGCGGAAACTGATAGGAAGATGGTCTCTCCCGGCCTTGTGGACGCGCGGGGGGAGGGGGAATCGGGCAGGGTAATAGGTGACAGGGAGGATTAGGCGGCAAGGGGGATCGGGGATGCCAGAGGGGGACAGGTCATTATCGCAGACGCCTCTTCACGCCACTCAACACCTCCGTAACACTATCACCCACATACCACTCGAACAGATAGGAAGAAATCACGTTAGCGACACATGAACCCACTGCATAAGAGAGGAAGGTCGTCGCCAACAGACCACACTCAAGAGAACGGCCCTCTGACCTCGTGGAGCCTGCAGAAGTTTTGTCACTCCGCCAGGAACACCAAACTGTGGGTTGCCACGTCCTGTAATCTCCGTGGCGTCGAGGGCTGTTGCGAAACATCTCTTTCCTCCAGGAGAGCCTACGTGACCTTTCTCTTAATTAGCATCTGTTCTCCCGAGAGTCGAGGATCTGTCGAGTTAGCGGACGCCGTCACTTGCGCTCGACTTGGCCACGCGCGTGCGACGAGATTAGGTAACAGAGGAAGGGACGGGGAAAAGGGGTGAGTGATGCACACCACCGTCGATAAATGGAGGGGTGGCTGGAATTAGTCTCGGTGTGATTTTCAATGATTTGTTTGTTTCTTTTTTTATGTGTAAATATGATTGATGTTGGGGATATTTTGTCCCGGTGTAGGTTTTCATGATTTTTAAAATGTTTTCGGGTGCGTTTGATGTAATTAGTACACAAGTACATTTGTGTGCTAATAAGCACTCAACTAAATCTAAATTCGCTTTTATTAATATCTGCACACGTGCACACACACTTACCCCTCTCTCTT
>NC_051406.1:33728338-33728745 GCF_015228065.2 Penaeus monodon | reverse complement strand
TATATATGCATCCAAATGCATCTACTCAAAACAATATTATCCCTCCTTGAAATACCACCACATAAACCACACTCTCCACACACTAGACTCCCAAGAATGTGCTGACCCGATGCCCAAGTAATGTGCTTGGTTCTACTTGCCATTTGGACGTCGACGAGTCGCGTATTGGATATCCATACTGTTGCCCTGGATAAAAGAGGGTCTAGGTCGCGAATCCTTTTCAGGGATAAGGGGTCGATCTACTCGGGTGAACGGAGTTGTTGCAGATACAAGCGAACGTATATATATACACAGAGACACTCATGTTCAAACGCACACACGCATACTTAGAGATGGAAAAAGAAAGAGAGGGGGGGGCAGAAAGAGAAGGGGAAACATAGACAGAGACACCCCAGTACATACAAAAG
>NC_051406.1:33727535-33728288 GCF_015228065.2 Penaeus monodon | reverse complement strand
TAACCCTCTCCCAAGACCACCCAAGGGATCGTTCAGCCCGATCTCCTTTCCCGCGACTCCCCTCATTGCTCAGCGGCGTAACGTCAAGTAAAGAGATGAAGTTTCAACGTTTATCAAGATTCGGGATCATGATTTGTCCGTCAGCCTTTGGGAGATGAAGAGGGGGAGGAAGGAAGAGGAGGGAGGTGAAGGGGAAGAATAGGAGAGGAGAGGAGGGAGGGAGGGGGAAGGGAAGGATAGAGAGGAGAGAATGGGAAGGGGAAGGCTGCGAGAGGAGAGGAGGGAGGGGAAGGAGAAGGATGGGAGAGGAGGGAGGGGGAAGGGAAGGAGAGGAGAGAAAAGGAGGGAGAAGGAGGGTAAGGATGATAAGAGAGAAAGGTCACAGGTGAAAGGAGTAGATGGAGAAGAAAAAGATGGAGTCTAAAGGAGAAAGGGTAAGGGGGGTGGGGGGGAGGGAAGAGAGAGCAGGAGGAGAGTGGTGAGAGGGGGAGGGAGAGGAAGGGAGTGTAAGGGATCGGAGGAGGAAAAGGAGGGAAAAGGGGAGGGAGAGGAGGAAGCGTAATGTAAAAAGGAAAAGGGGGAAAGAGAAGAGTGAAGAGAGAATGCATAGGAGAAAAGACAGAATAAAATGAGAAGAGCAGGGAAAGACTGAGAGAGAGACGAAAGTTTATGGGAGAAAGGAAAGGAGGGAAGAAGGAGAATTGTGAAGAAGGAAAGAGTGAGCATGTAAGTGAACAAGAAGGAAGCAAATGA
>NC_051406.1:33727300-33727411 GCF_015228065.2 Penaeus monodon | reverse complement strand
ACAGTGCCATTGGCCCTTATCGCTCCCGTGCCCTGAGGTGGCGCGATACCAAAGCGGTGCCACGAACTGCATCCTGTAAATGCTGCCTTTGTTTATCGTCCTCTGATTGCA
>NC_051406.1:33726918-33727053 GCF_015228065.2 Penaeus monodon | reverse complement strand
GCTTGCGTGATTACTGATCGTGCAGATGTTTCTCAAAATAGACGATTCATTTAGTCCATCTGACTGCGATCATTATTTAGGTAATTAATGATTAATGATGGGCTGATAAGTAGCTGTGCCGATAATGTTCTCACA
>NC_051406.1:33726158-33726675 GCF_015228065.2 Penaeus monodon | reverse complement strand
ATATAAAAACTTCCCTCCACCCTTGAAATATATACACTGCTATCTAACAAGGCAAAGGCTACGATACTTAATGCGACAGAGATATAGATATGATCACAAATACTCATATTACCCTTTTTCTGAACATGCATATCTATCCATGTCACTTCTAGTATCATGTCCAGTGGTTAGTTATATTCAGGTTTATTAGATTTATAAGTTATAAATGGTTAAGGAAGCGCGGATCGGTGGTTTTCGATGAGGTATATTTAAAAAAAAAACATTCATATTTCCTCTCCTTCATAAAAAAAAAACTTTTTCACATTTTCTTAAAAAAAAAAAAAAAATGTGATTTCATTATTCCATCGAAGACAATGATAGGGAATGGGAGGCGAGGTGGGGGAGGGGGGGGAGTAGCACAGGGGGGTGGGCGATGGTTTAGGGGGGAGGGGGTGGAAGTAAGGCTTCCACGATGGGGTTGGGGGGTGAGGAGGGGGCAGAGAAAGGGTATGCAGACGTCTTAGAGAAGGCGAGGTGG
>NC_051406.1:33725862-33726016 GCF_015228065.2 Penaeus monodon | reverse complement strand
CGCAACGCATCTTTCTCTCTCTCTCGATTCTGCCGAGCAAATATTTATTTTCTGCCCAACATCCTTCGTTAATCAGCGGTTGGTGGATGGTTCTCTCCATTTAGCCTTGAATTTTCTTGCTCCTCTCTGTCTCCATATCATTTCCCTTTTTTAC
>NC_051406.1:33725430-33725537 GCF_015228065.2 Penaeus monodon | reverse complement strand
ATTTTCTCTGAAAGTTATATATTGTTTCTACTCAAGACTCCTTCAGACATAAAATTGGAAGAACACCAACACAGTTCATCACCAAATGTGCAAAAAGAGAGAATGAA
>NC_051406.1:33724724-33725125 GCF_015228065.2 Penaeus monodon | reverse complement strand
AATCATCATACAGACTGAACGCCTTGTCAAGAGAACAAAGGGAAGATAAACCCCATCTTTTGATTTATTTTCCTCCGTTTTACATCCCCGATGACGCACGTAATATAAGCGTGATTGGCGGGTCAGGCTTTTTAGTAGGTTGTTCAGTAAAGGATGATAAACCGCGATCGAGTTTGGAAGTAATAATGTTCGTGCCTGTTAATCGACATAGAGAATATATAGACGATGAACGGTAGTAGTAGTGATATACCATTCGGTATTATCTTTATAATCATAGAGGATAAATATAATGGATTAGAAAGATATATTGTGTAGTTAGTATATAGTCATGTGTAATATTAATATATATATATAATGTAAAATTATGGGTTAGGTTATTAGTATGTATATGATATGTTATG
>NC_051406.1:33724186-33724427 GCF_015228065.2 Penaeus monodon | reverse complement strand
ACATATGAATTCCTTCGGACCAAGTCCCGCTCGATGCCAGTCATTACTGCCATTCACGTATCATGAGTGAAGACAATCGCGGTGTTACGTAAGTCGCCCTCGAGCCTCAAATTGTCTGGATGATGTTAATTGCTTCCCGAATACCATTTTTGAAGCGCCGTGAGCGTCCTCGGCGAGAGGCTCAGCCGCAGTTCGCGACCCTCGCGCGCCTTCGAGTGAGGTGCGCCCCTCTGCAGACAGG
>NC_051406.1:33723709-33723792 GCF_015228065.2 Penaeus monodon | reverse complement strand
CACGCAGCAGCCAGACCAAACAAATGAGTAAAAGTCTCGCTGCTACGTGGGTTGTTTTAATTTTCTCTCCCATTTTCCTGCTT
>NC_051406.1:33723267-33723635 GCF_015228065.2 Penaeus monodon | reverse complement strand
AACACTAGCAATTGTCACTGAAAATGCCACCTCAAAGAAAGGCGAGCAATTGCAAGAAAATCACCTTCTTCGGAAGCATCCTCTTTGTGTGTGGAGAATGTTTTAAATCAGTGACACAGTTATGATGCAAGGAAAATGAGGAAAAGAAGCAAAGTGTTTAGAGCGTAGGCGAGATGAGAAGGGAAAACGTTTTATGAACCGTTTTCAAGTCGACACAAAAGCTTTAAATACGGATTAAATACCTCGTAAAGGAAAATACGGATACAGTTACACGTACATGCTGTACATTCTCACAGATAAAATGCACACACAAAAGAGAAATTACATGAAATTAGCAGAATGAATATGTAGTGGCGAGGAGGGCAGGT
>NC_051406.1:33722760-33723079 GCF_015228065.2 Penaeus monodon | reverse complement strand
GCCATGCTATAACTACGCCTCTGAAGTGCTATACTCCGTGACATATCTTCCAGACCATCTTGGATGCGAGAAAACAGGATTCTAATAATGCCTCCAGGGAAATTAATTGTACAGGTATTTTATTCCAGGAGGCTCCGCGGTGCTCAAAGGCTCCGTGCTTTATGAGGATGAGTTCCTGTGGAAGATGCCTCCCACTTCCCTCACTACTGTTCCCCCCCTCCCCCCGTCGTTCCGTTAATCTTCCTTGTTTAATAATGATGATGGTTAGAAGTGAGATGATGCTGTAAAAAGATCATAAGATAATCAGTACTATCCCTGC
>NC_051406.1:33722131-33722557 GCF_015228065.2 Penaeus monodon | reverse complement strand
TATCTTTTTTTTCGATATTCTCTCAATTTACACAGCACATTCACCAAAAGGTTTACGGAGATGATAAAAAGAAACTTCCGGATGAGAAGAATTCGAAATTAGTTTAAAACACAAGATTACAAGACGACAAAGATGAACCAATATTTACTTCCTACGTCTCTCCTAAAAAAATCCCTCCCTTCATGATTGAGAAATAGATCAAGGCAACGTAAAAGAATTACGTATTCATTGAGTATGAAAATATTTACATGTATAATCATAAACCTCCCTCGGGCAATCCCATTCCCTTTTGAGATAAATTTTGAATTCCTCTTGGCAACTTGTCGAAAACTAACAGGCAAGGAATAGAGGTACAGTCGCTGATTCAGTGAACTTATCTGATGAATGGGACAAGAAGTGCAATTTTTCTTATACAAGTATTGGTTC
>NC_051406.1:33721316-33721542 GCF_015228065.2 Penaeus monodon | reverse complement strand
GAGAGAAAATTGCCATTACTAATCTTTGATTTTCGCAACCTCTCATTATGGTCCGCCACAAAGCCAAACGTCTACAGTATTAGGGATTCGAGTTGCTGAATCTTCGAAAATGTAATTCGATCATAAATTACGCCACCGCGCATCAGCATACAGCATTGGTTTCGCTGAGAAAGGGAGAATATTACGTGAAGACTGAGAGTCACGACGCTGTGTGATAAAGTATTAT
>NC_051406.1:33721028-33721105 GCF_015228065.2 Penaeus monodon | reverse complement strand
CGCCTCTCCCAAGTGTGAGGAGTCTACGGGTCAAGTTTGCCACATTTTAATAAGTCAATTATAAAATGAAAATTCCC
>NC_051406.1:33720820-33720957 GCF_015228065.2 Penaeus monodon | reverse complement strand
GAAGCTAATAAGTAGTACTAATAAATGTGTAGTAAGCAATAGATATTAATATGATTAGATGTTGAAATATAGGAGAGTTCCCCAAGCATTTGGAGAAAGTCTACGGTGCGGGCTTGCCACATTTCATTTACAATCCG
>NC_051406.1:33720046-33720680 GCF_015228065.2 Penaeus monodon | reverse complement strand
AAAAAATAGATGAACACATTTGGAAAAGTTGAATCACATTAATTTCGGATAAATGAACAGTAAAAATAAAGAGATACTAAATGTTCACCCACATTCATATTTTTGGAGTTGAACTTCATATATATCCTATTTTTTTCCAGTGATATTTATGGTTCAGATTTGTTATAAGGGGAAACTATTTCTCGACAAACATAAATTTGCAAATATTCTGGGTTGATTCACCACACAAAAGTACCCCTCCCATCAAACCCATTTATTTCGTCTAGTATCTTTAAGTTCTTCTCTATATCACAGCCTGTCTATCTCTACAGCTCTCACAAAAGTACCCCTTCCGTCAAAACCATTCATTTCGTCTGGTTTCTTTAAGTAATTCCTTTTTTCATAGTCTGCATGTCTTTGTGTTAGGGAAGAGAGAGAAAAAAACGGAATACAAAGGGGGAAAACATAGGAGCGGAAATTAACAGAGGAGAAGGCCTCGATGTCGATACGGGACGAGCTCATTGCAGGGACTTCAAGAATAGTTTGCAATTAACGCGGACTTGTAGATAAAACGGATCCAAGTTCCCTCGTGGAAGGAAAGTGGGTCAAACAGGGTCATTTTTTATAAGTTTAGGTGTTAAGTTCTCATATAAGG
>NC_051406.1:33719631-33719842 GCF_015228065.2 Penaeus monodon | reverse complement strand
ACAACAATAGAATATCGCCTCCCCCCAAAAAAAAAAAAAATAAATGAAAGCGGAGCAGAAGTGAAGAGAGATGGATCCCTTTAATTTCCGTTGCGGGAACCGACGGAATATATGATCAAAAAGGTCCACGCCAGAAACACGGGAAATTTCTGCGTATAGCTTTGGCCCATCACGAGGGTTCGGCAGCAGTTTTAGAGGAAGGTGGGAGTGA
>NC_051406.1:33719351-33719578 GCF_015228065.2 Penaeus monodon | reverse complement strand
AGATTTATATGAAAAGGTGATTACTTATGTATCTTTAGTCTTACCTTTTGAGATTTAGCTCTGTGTTTGTACTTTAGCAATGTATGTCTAAAAAGATAATACAAGTATCTAAAGTGGGTTATATTTTTCCGTTTGTTTTCTTGTAGACCTTGCGTGACCTTTGGGTATCAACGGAAATTCATAAATACGTACTCCGTTTTCTCCATCATGGTTGGTCTCCCCTCCAT
>NC_051406.1:33718593-33718986 GCF_015228065.2 Penaeus monodon | reverse complement strand
TAACTACGTACGTCTGTATGTTCGGACAAGAAGTTAAGAAGATTCATAACTCTATTTGCATGATGATGACGCCCGAGGGCCATCGGAAAGAGGCGGTGGAACTCAGGGAGATCGACCAAGAAAAAAGAAGAAAAATCGTCTTAAAAAAAAAAAAGTAAGGAAACCGGGGGAAAAATGAGACGAGAAAGATTGTGAAACGATTCATCTCGCAGTTCACTCCGCAGGGCTGGGGGGTGGGGGTGGGGGGTGTAGGAGGAAAAGATGAAGGCGAGACAGACGTTGAGCATTCCGGCAATTTCCCTTTGATTCATCATCAGGGTCGCTGTAGGATTGCGCGCTGCTAATTACGCCATTTTCTGACCCGGATCTAGGCAGTGTCCTCTGCCTCTTTAA
>NC_051406.1:33717154-33717724 GCF_015228065.2 Penaeus monodon | reverse complement strand
TCCTTACAATCTATCGTTATTCCTATCTATGCAAACGCATGGCATACCATTTGCTTCTCTCTCTCTCGATCTTCGATTAAAGACAATATCTTATAAAACTATCGCAATACAGACTGATAATACAGTATATATCTAATTATCTGTGAAAGCATTAATGGCGTATACATGTTTGTAACAAACGGAGCACAACTTCCACTTCTCATATTTGCAAGCAACTTGGCAGAACACACGTAAATGCCATTAAGAGCTGCTGTTAAACTCATCGAATTTTATGCAACCATTCGATGTTGCTTGGAATTTAAGATGCTTTAGAGAAAGAGAGCATTTCAACATAGCAGATATATAGGACTTTATTACATGTTACTATAATTGCACTTTTAGTGAGTTCTTTTCGATTATGAAGAAAAAGTAGTACACAGATTATTTATAAGTTTTAGTTTATTTCGTAACGTGAATCACCAAATTATATTGTTAAAAAAAATGCTAAATTGGAAGAAAAATAGATATCGAACTGCAGCTCACACTGCATCCAACGCGGACTGCATATAGCACTTTGTCAATTACACTATT
>NC_051406.1:33715400-33716757 GCF_015228065.2 Penaeus monodon | reverse complement strand
AGAGATAACACCTAATCTGTATCATCAGTAAGAATAAAAGAAAAAGAAGTGCGTACAGTCGCCATCGAATAATCCTTAATTTTGCAGCGTTTGCCAATCTCGCGGCCCTTTTTGCCGAAAAGTCTGCAGACCTCTGTTAGGCCCACGTCTGCAAGTTCTCAATGAAAAGGTTCATTTAAGCGGCAATAGTCTCGTTTACGTGTTTTACGGCAAGTAACGCTTTGTGACACTAGCTCAGTTATACAGACTAATTAACTGACGTTTAAACATCTACTCAGTTTTATGATACTGATGTGGAGTATTTACGTGGTTTTATTCATCACTTCACAAACGTACTACATGTGCTGTATGTATTTTACATTGTTTGTGTGGATTTTTTAAGTCTACCATTACATCCGTTTTAGAGACGAAGCCAGATCTACAAAAGGAAAATATTCTTAGATAATAACATAAATAGTAACACTTTCACAGCCATTTCGATGTATTTATATATTTTTTGATAAATGAACTATGAACTCTTACTGCATCTTCGAAATTCGTTTGGGATCCCCCCCCCCCCTTTTTTTTTTTGTTACTTTTGATGAATACGAAGAGCGTGTTTTTCGTCGCATCAGAAAATATGCTGAATATGAGGTGCGTCTTCTGGAGATTAAAAAGTTTCTAAAAAAAAACTTTTGCTGTTGTCTAGAAGCGACCTGCCTTAATTAATCTGTTTGTTATATGCCAGCCAAACAATCTGCATTATCAAAACAGACTGCTGATTAGAAATGACAAATAAAAGATAGACAAAGTATTTTCATGAAATGTTTCGTAAACTGCAGTAGTTTTCCTTAATGAGGAGTCACCTTAAAACCAAAAACAGAAAAGAAATCTCGTGCCACTGAATTAATGTTCGAAACTTCAGCTTTCTCGCAATCAGCAACTTTTTTGACTCTCTGAACGTGTCTTTGATTTACTTCTTAATTGAAGCAGGAGAGCACTCGTTCCCTGTCTTAATAGATTTTCCATTCAGATTAATCTCTCGTTTCATGTTAACTCTTACTTTCGTTTAGAAATTTAAGATGTTGGGATATCTGAGGAATTTGAAGACAGCAACAGATTTTCCTCCTCACCTCTCCGTCGCCACATACATCGTAGGTCAATCTATCATGAGAGTCTTTCCCAGCTGCTTTGAACAATGTATTATACGTCGGAAAGAATTTCTCCCATTCTGACGCCCTTAACTATCTTGTATCTAATTCTAATTAACCATCTTGTATCTCATCTCCCTTTTCGGGACTTTCGATGAATTTAGTTTAATAAAATATATAATTGTGATATGGCTTACAACTTTTAAATGGATAACATAACAGTACCA
>NC_051406.1:33714624-33714851 GCF_015228065.2 Penaeus monodon | reverse complement strand
CACTTAAGACTGAAAAAAGGCATGAAAACAAAATGCTACGGATGAGAAAAGGGAAAAATTGTATAACAGCTGGTGTGACCGGAGATTTATTGTTAGTGAGGGGGCTAAAGAGGCATACATAAACAAGCACTGCGAGCGTAAAGAAATTCATGAAAAAATAAACAAAACACCGTAAAGATGATGCTATCTGTAGACTATTTTGTCGACCGATGAAAAGGTAGATAAAT
>NC_051406.1:33713280-33714061 GCF_015228065.2 Penaeus monodon | reverse complement strand
GACATATTTACTTGTATGTATTGCTATATGAATATACGTGTGTATAATCACAGTCACTTAGATTAAACATTACATTGTGTAAAAAACTCTAACGCAGGACCAAAGGCCTTAAAGCGAACACCGTGCCCCCCCCCCCCCACTCATCATTCCCGCTCTCCCCTCCCTCTTACCTCCGTTTTTATCTCTGTTCCCTTAATGTTCGCCTCCGCCTCCCTCACATCATCTTCCTGAATCCATGTCTCTGGAGTCCCACAGATATGCTGATGAACGCAAACTGGTTAGCTGGATTAGCTGGTGGTTATTCTGGCCTAGCTCTTAAAGGATGACCTCCTGGGGAAAATACGAAAATGTCGCACCGGATCCTTCCACAGGCCAGGAGACACCCGGGCAAGGCAGCGGGAGGGACATACTCATCAAGCCACGGAGCTCTGAGCTGGCCGTGAGGGTCCCCGCACCTCGAACTATGTGCCAGGAGATATGGGGCAGTTTGGCACCACTAGTGTCGGGATGCGAACGCGATTACTTATGCATACCATGGCGATTGAGGGCATTATGTTATTATATTTTTGACGTGAATGCGTGTGTATATCACTTCCTCGTTTCACTTATATACTTTAAGCACGCGAGCAACACGCACACGTATTCCCAAACACCCATACGCAAGCACTGGCGAAGAGGAAAAAACATGCAAGCACATGCATGGAGAAAACAAATTAACAAACATGTATGCTAGGATAAAGCACAGACGCACGCATAGACACACACAAAGTATCCGCACATG
>NC_051406.1:33712972-33713063 GCF_015228065.2 Penaeus monodon | reverse complement strand
ATCTACTGATTCTACCCTCTAAAAATTACCAAACAAACAAACAATTAAATAAAATACATATAATTAAATTTTAAAATTTTAAAAACCACCT
>NC_051406.1:33712632-33712830 GCF_015228065.2 Penaeus monodon | reverse complement strand
TCCCAACCCCTTTTTTACGCCTTGGTCCAAGGGGTTATCGAAAACCCTATCCTTTCCAAGTCCTGCCGCGTCCCCCCCAAGGCCGTCCCTCACAATACTTTCTTATTTCGATTTGGGTATTTTTTCCTTTTCCAGATTTTTCCTAAATAAGAAATAGGTTTCCACATCACGTAGAGGACGGGAACGTTATCTTATCTC
>NC_051406.1:33711883-33712095 GCF_015228065.2 Penaeus monodon | reverse complement strand
TTGCACGATTTTGAAGAAAAAGGAGTCCCGTTCGCCTTTTTTCTCGTTTAACTCGGACAGTATCGTAGATTCAAGTGTTTCAGACGCATTTACGGCACTGCAGTTGCGCCATAGCTTTTTAGCTTGGCATCAAAGGGAACGCAGCTGCTCACTTTAACTACGAGAAAGGGGGAAAAGAGAAAGAAAAAATAATAAACTTTCCCCAAAAGATC
>NC_051406.1:33711418-33711524 GCF_015228065.2 Penaeus monodon | reverse complement strand
TATATATAAAGATAGTGTGCATCTTTATGGACTATATGACCCTTAAGCACGCAGTAACAGAATAAACAAGATGAAAACAAGATATGCAGAGAAATAATTAATAAGT
>NC_051406.1:33711188-33711351 GCF_015228065.2 Penaeus monodon | reverse complement strand
TACCTAATGACATAGAAGCAGACGCAAAGACAGAGCAAGTTTACAGAGATCTTATGAAGTGACTGAAGACGGTGAGTTACGGAAACTACTTTGGCAAATCTTGTAACTGGCTCCCCGAGACCGTCGCCAAGAAGTTCTAAGGGTGACACAACGCGCTTTCTGA
>NC_051406.1:33710434-33710948 GCF_015228065.2 Penaeus monodon | reverse complement strand
CAAGGTAAGAAAAGGAATCCTTTCTGCTTTCGGTATATCGTCCTCTTTTAATATCCGTTCCTCTCAGTCTCGCTCTGACGCGCTGTCTCTGACGCCGAGAGTGGCAGACACACGCTGGTCTATCATGAGAATGTGCTGTGCATGCTTCCGTGTATTGGCTTTTGCCTTTTGTGATGTAAGTGGGGTCGCTGAATTGGTACTTTTTTGCTATTGTGTAGAAGCATCTACACTGAGATTTCCCAAACCAATATCTATTATATATTTATACTTATTTAACATATAATCTCTTTTAACGATCTCGTTAGTTTTGCACTATGCAACAAAAACAACTATGAGTCAAAACAAAAATACAAGTGCAATTTCTAGGATATGTGGCAAAGGTGTAAAGGTTACATGACAGGCTTAAGATTGGCAAAAACTGACCTAAATGAATAAGTAATACAATTCATACGCAAATAAGCCAATAAAATTTGATAAACGTTTCAGTAACATATACATACCCTGACTGTACAAT
>NC_051406.1:33710199-33710383 GCF_015228065.2 Penaeus monodon | reverse complement strand
GTATTAATATCTCCCCACATTTTTCTCCACATAAAACGGAAAACAATAACGTGTTTCCTTACAAGCAGGGTTCACGTACTCTCCAAGTTTCCACTCTCGGAAGGAGAAACACCTGACCCCAGGAATACCTCGTCGATATCAATCATTTTCTTGTTCCGGCTTTCAGAATCAGTTGCAAAGGTAT
>NC_051406.1:33708929-33709168 GCF_015228065.2 Penaeus monodon | reverse complement strand
TCATTCTACAACTTTATCTGTACATGTCTTTCAAGTCACTACTACCGAATATGATTTGTACCTGTAATTATACATAAACTAAGCAAGTTTCGCAAATATAATTAGGGACGTACATCACACACACCTTGGGAAATGGAAAATGAGAGCGAATGCGCCTCCGCTGGCAAGGAATCCCCAGACAAATAATTGTGGAACGAAATTATCTTCGCACTTGGTGAGGCGCAGAACCCCAGTCTCTC
>NC_051406.1:33708355-33708692 GCF_015228065.2 Penaeus monodon | reverse complement strand
GCAATAAAAACAAAAACAACAATGTTGCATAGAGAGACACGGAAACAAGAAACACTAAGCAGAGGCAGACACAATTATGCAAAGGAGGTCGTTTGTCTCTGTCAAGGATACTGTTGTTGTTTCTTGTTTGTCCTTGCTTTTGAGACGCGGAAGATAAAACGTTGCTGCTGCTGAAGAGGTAATTAGAACATGTTGAGTTAGTAAATGCTTATATATTTCAATTGAGTGAATTTTAAGGTGAGGATTAGGTGGAGAGATTTATTTTTCTATCTGGAATGAGTGTGGTATGTAACAACAGGAAGAAATTGTTTACACATATGCTTAAAGAAAAAAAACT
>NC_051406.1:33707698-33707860 GCF_015228065.2 Penaeus monodon | reverse complement strand
AGGGGGGGAGAAAATCTTATCTTTCCTTTGACCAAATCGCATCAGGATGATAGGAAATAAATCTCTCAAAACTCCAAGTCTTGCGATCCAGATGCCACGCCTTGAAGACACTCGGCCCCGTCTTGGATGCGTCGCCGTCTTGTCAGGGCCTCTGGGACGTCC
>NC_051406.1:33706802-33707354 GCF_015228065.2 Penaeus monodon | reverse complement strand
GTGTTGGCTTCCACTTTCCCCTTCAGCTGCGCGTCAATACTAGGAGGACGAAGATTTATGACTGCCTTTCCTTCTACCTTCATCCTCCCTTCTCTCTACTCTCTTCCTCTTCCCCCCTCTCTTTCTCCCTTCCTCTCCGTTCTTCCCTCTCCTCCTCCCTCTCTTTTCTCTCATTTCTTCCTCTTCCCTTCCTTATTCTCTCATCCCCTGCGTGCTTCCCTCTTCTCTTACCTCTCTTCTCTCTCCTTTCTCCTTTAGTATTTCCCTCCTGTTCTCTTTCCCTCTCCTCTTTCCCTCTGTTATTTCCTTTCCTCCCTTTCACTCCGTTACTTTTTCCCTTCCTTCACTTTCTCTCTCTGTTCCCCTGTCTCTCTCCTTTTCTCTCTCCCTACCTCTCGTCCTCTCTTCTTCGCTCTCACTCTCTCCCTTCCGTCTCCTCCTTCTCTCCTGTCCTGCTTTCTCCTTCCCACTTCCCCCACCTACTTCCTTCATCTCTCTCTCCATTCTCTTTCCTGCGCCCCCCCCCTCCTCTTCCTCCTCCTTCTCTTTCTC
>NC_051406.1:33706338-33706441 GCF_015228065.2 Penaeus monodon | reverse complement strand
GGTGACTTTGAACCGTGTTGACAGATATAGGGGTAAAAATGTTATTCTTGAGGCTGGAAGATTTTGGTGCGTGATTTCTCTGTTGTTGTTGTTTTTTTCGACG
>NC_051406.1:33705729-33705928 GCF_015228065.2 Penaeus monodon | reverse complement strand
GAATGCAGCTGTGTGGACAACGTGTCCCTCTGAAGATTTTCTGGATGTCTTTTATTAAACTGTTCTCTGGCGATTCGAATTCTTATGACCATCACTTCTGCCGGAAATAAACGAGCGACCTCCAAATACTATTCAAATGTGAGACATTTGCAGGTAAAGGGGCCTGGGTCACGCGATCGCCGTGGTCTAGAAACATAAG
>NC_051406.1:33704772-33705619 GCF_015228065.2 Penaeus monodon | reverse complement strand
CAAATAAAATGATTTCCATCTAAATTCAACAGTCCTCCCCATGCTCTTACATTGCACAAAGACTTGATTAAAACAGTCAGCCCAGAAAATTGTCTATGTTAAAAGGAGTTGTCCTTGTTGATAAAGGAGGTGTATGGAGAAATGGGAGGGGCTTGGCAGAGGGAACATAAAGAGATATGTTGTTTTTTTTATGATTAGTGTTTATGTTAGTGCGCCTTCTTTCTTTGTGTATTGTTAAACCTCCATACCGTTGTGTTTATTTACGGTGTAAGTGAATTTATTCATAACATTTAACTCAAATTTCTGCTTGTATTATTACCAAGAGCTGTAGCTGTTGTATCTGTCTGTAATTTAACTTATAGAAGAATGTATATGAAATAAATATCGCTAGTATCAAACAATACAGAGTTTCAGTTATACACAGGGTGAACACCGTGTTTTCATTCTGGATATCTCTTCTTTTGGCTTTTGTGCTGTGTAAATACATTTATCATTTTTTCTGTGTTAGAAAACATTAAGACGCATTCATATAATTCGTCCTTGGAATCCATTTGTTTTGCTGTATATAGAAGTCATTTTTATCAACCTAATATGTAATGAAAATTTGTACAAATCCAGAACCTAAAATCTCTCAACCTTGAACAATACGGAAAGGCGCAGTTTCGGTTCGAGTACATTTTGTATGAGTTAGGCTAAATGAATTCCCGTTGTACACACTTGGTTAAGTCTATTTATACTATATTAGAGCAAAGGAGCACATTTTTTACAGTTTAAACGTCTGTTGAGCGCTCTCAGCTACTGGCGTATTTCGTAAACAAATTCTCCTTTACTGTACAAATTGACTGTG
>NC_051406.1:33704242-33704539 GCF_015228065.2 Penaeus monodon | reverse complement strand
TCATTCTGTTATATGATGGAAATCTTTAATGCATTTTTCATTATGATATATTTAATAATTCTCTATCTCTCTTCGCAGCCATTTTTTTCTATTTTCCCCCTTTCTCCTTCTTAAATGATCTCCTTCAAACTATTTTTTCTTCTTCTACAACCACTTCTATTATTTACACCTGTAATTCTCCAAATCCTCTTTCCCTCACATGCATTATTCTGTCATTTTTGCGCGTGAGGAACGTCCATCAGAAAACGTACGAAATCTTCCGCCACTTTCGTGCTTTGGAAAGTCTGTGCATTTTTT
>NC_051406.1:33703627-33704003 GCF_015228065.2 Penaeus monodon | reverse complement strand
CAGTTGAAATCTCTCTGAGGGATTTCAATGACGTTTTGTGTTTTCGAAAATTTCTCACATTTTGGAATAAGATTTTGTTGTTTCTCTTCCTCTCTTTTCTTTCACTACATGCACCTTGTTTTCTCTCCTTACAAATAGATTTTCTTTTTGCCATTTTCTGATTTCAATCAATGCAACCTCATTCACAGACAAAGCCTTTCATATAACCTTTCCGCAGATATCACAGACCTTTTTAATAAACATTTTTTACCCCTCCAAGGCTGTTTTTTTTCCTTTAAAAGACAATCACTTTCATCTTCACAGCAGCTGCAACAAAGGCTGTGGTGAAGCAACCGTTAAAACCACTAGACCTTTGTTGCGTATATCTGCACTTTCT
>NC_051406.1:33703107-33703258 GCF_015228065.2 Penaeus monodon | reverse complement strand
TACTGCAAAATAGCTGATAAATATCAGTAAGTCTACCCAAACAGCAGACATATTCCCTGACACATTTTTATTATTGTTTAGCGTCCTTTGAGGAATGTTGGTTGCTTTTATGCGTCCGTTTCGAGTAGCAGACGTGAGCGAAAGACGTAGA
>NC_051406.1:33702785-33702879 GCF_015228065.2 Penaeus monodon | reverse complement strand
AATACTAGAAGAAAGAATCAAAAAAAGAAACAATAGAAGAAAGGAAGAGAGAATGTGAATGTAGTAAAACAACAACAAAAATTGTGTGTGTGTG
>NC_051406.1:33702077-33702588 GCF_015228065.2 Penaeus monodon | reverse complement strand
AATAGAGAAGAAAAAAAAGAACGTTGTATGTGAATACATTCTGTATATACTGATGACTAGCTATTGCCTTCCATCCTCGCCAGTCCTTATGATTCTTGATGTATCTTCTTGTTTCTTTTCTCCGATCACATCCATTTTTAAGTGCTCTGTTTCTCATGCTCACGTGCTGTTTTCCTTCCCTCGCTGAGACAGGTTATATATTGGTTTTCAATTTTTCTCTTTTGGTTTCTTTTTTTTTGTGTTCTTTTTGTTATGGCTTTTTGTTTTCTAGATTCTTTTTTTTTTTTTTTTTTTAGGGTTATTGCGCATTTAGATTTTTTTTTATTCCCTAGTCTCTCTTGTTTTCGCTCTTTATTTGTTTATTTTAATGTATTTGATTTCTACATTTTTCTTTCTTTTTGGAGAACCACAAGCATTGCGTATTCACTTCTATATAGACTGTTTACCCTCATTTGCATACCTTGTTTTCTTTCAAACTTCACTCGTTTCTCCATGATTGCTGTGATGTTGA
>NC_051406.1:33701808-33702006 GCF_015228065.2 Penaeus monodon | reverse complement strand
ATATAAAGATAAATATCGAAGTCAAGTTTCCTTTTCTCGTATTGTCTTCTTGTGTTTCTTTCTCTCCTTTTCGTTTTTATGATTTTTTTCTTCTTCATCGGCTTTTATATATTCCCTTCTTCCTCGTTCTCCTTATATATCATTTTCCTCTACCTCTTCCATTTTTTTATATTCCCCCATGTTCCTCTTTCTCCATCG
>NC_051406.1:33701568-33701775 GCF_015228065.2 Penaeus monodon | reverse complement strand
ATTCCGAAATAGATTCACGTCTTCCATAATCAACATCAAACAGTCAAGGAATCAAATGCTGAATTCTTAATATTTTTCTCAATCTCGAGTGAATTTTTTTTCCACTTATTGATTCCTTTTTTTTGTGCAGATAAAGGTATTTGTTTTGATATCTGCTCTTTGATAAAAATTTAGAATGATAATCAGTTAATCAGAAAGTCAGAATTG
>NC_051406.1:33700440-33700659 GCF_015228065.2 Penaeus monodon | reverse complement strand
GAAATGATGCAGGGTGCATGTATGGTCCCAGCCCCGTCTAAGCCAATGTAAGTCACATCTCATGATTTTGATCCACTGCGCATGGGAGCGGGATAGAGCTGGAGATGAGAGGGATTTCTCGCGATCCTCTGTGGACAGACTTGGATAGCAGGGATGACTTGGTTTAGGTTGGAATATAGTACATACGAATAGTATCTCGGGAATGAGTGCAAAGGTGTG
>NC_051406.1:33698712-33700014 GCF_015228065.2 Penaeus monodon | reverse complement strand
TGATCATTTTCAGCAGTGGCGTATTTCAAAGGCACACGCCCTCTTAAGCGCCGCACTGCAACGGGAGCTGCATAATACGCATCTCTCTTCGCCCGATTTAATTTCGCTGGATACAGTTACACTCACGGACGAAAGAGGTTATAAGAAGTACATCAAAGACAGTAAAACACCATTTGCATAATATCCCGTTGAATATTTACGGTCTCTCGACACCGTGTGTGAAAGCTTTGCAAGTCTAGCATTTACCACATAGTACGTACGTGTGATGCTGTTCTGAGGTTGTGGATGTAAATGCCTCCCGTTCAGTATATTAAAGGACCTTATATAAGAGATGCTGGAACGTAAATGTACTCTCCTGTAACTATCGCGATGTACAAGCGCATCAAAGTGCATCGTATCTACTTATTTCAAGGAGGTTTTGACGTTGTTTGATTATTACAATTTCGATAAACTGAGATATATCTAGATCAGGAATAATTAAGGAAACTGGTATCCGGTCTTCGGAAAATAAAGATTTGAAGTTTGGATTAAAACATTGTGATAAAACTGAAGCTGGTATTCCTATTTATAATTACCAGCTTTCTAAGGTTAATGAGGTTAAAGTTCATTTTATTTCACATCCTAGCAAAAAAATATTATTATGTCTATTATAATCGTTAACTCTTTCAATAAGCAGACATTAGTTATGCTTCTTATTTGCCCAATCTTTCATTATTCGTGATAATGTATAAACACGTAATTTAATTGTTGTTGAAAAATTAATAACTCAGTGGATAAAAAATATATATATACTTGTAAAGAAACATTTCGAAATAACTTACTATTTCAACTTTGAACTAACAGATACAAAGGAGGAGTGTTTACATATGAAATTAATAACATAATGATATTGAATTAGCGTTGAAAAATACATTGTGTATCATGCGTATTCATGCACTGTTGGCCACATAATTGAATGTAAAATGACAAAATTATTCAGAAACGACGGTATATCTCACAAATGAAATTTAGTTGCATGGACAACATATAACCACATCCGGTGCATTCTCCAAATCTTGTATTCAATCTACTCACCGCCCGAGGCTCCCTTTTGATTGAATTGAATCTTAATAAGAAAATCCTTCAACATGCATCAGTTTGAAAAAAAAAATCCTCTATTTGATCGAGAGGAATAAAAGATTCTGTTTTTTAGAAGGATATTCAAAATAATTCACCGTGACACACACACACGTTGGTTTCGCTTCGCTGGAAACTGAAACGAGCAAAAAAGCGCTAAGAATCCTTTTTTCCGCTGCTCGTTTA
>NC_051406.1:33698331-33698573 GCF_015228065.2 Penaeus monodon | reverse complement strand
TCATGTATAGCATATTACAGGGTTTCATCAGGGATTGTGTAAGTCTTTGAAGCCTCTGAGATTACTCATTTTCTCTTATTCTCTCCTCTGTTTTCCTAGTTCTCTCCATCCTCTCCTGTATTTCTATCCTCTCATATCTATCGTATATATCCCATTTCCACGGGACTCTCACGCATAATCCTTATCCTACCCCCCCCCCATCCCCTCTTCTGATTTCCCTAAGCCACTGACTTGCGATATCA
>NC_051406.1:33697152-33697976 GCF_015228065.2 Penaeus monodon | reverse complement strand
CGCATAAATTCCTTCAGCGCACCTTCAGAGTCCATGAGTCGCGGGACAACTCAGCCGGAAAATAGGATGAAGATTCTCATTTTCGAGTCTGTAAGTGAGAATCTCCTTGGAAAACAGGGATCCTTTACTTCGCTGTTTCGCCTTCCGTCGCCAAGAAAAAAAAATTGAGGTTATTTTTACTCCTTGGTCTTCATTTAGGTTTTTATTTTGTCGTTTTTGTATCATTAGTCTTTAAAAAGCGGCTAGTAAAGAAAAAAAAACATGATTATCATTTTTATTCATCTTAATTACCCGTTATGTTGATTCGATTAATCCCTCATTTTTTTTTTTTTTTGTATCACTCATGCTAATGTTATTCATCATATTTATATGGAAATTGATGGTCCTGGTCATCACACCACTTTTAAAATTTGTTATATTAATTATATTCACATTTCCGACTTTTCCGTAAGTCTTATTGAATTCATCCAATGTTACCCTTTCAATTTTATTAATCACTTTTTTTTTTATTCTATTATCTTTTTAAATCATTCCCGCTCACCTCATTTATCACATTTTCACCCTCTTCCTCGATCTCCTTATAAAAAAAAATCCTTTCTTTTTTATATCCTTCTCGCGGATTTTCCTCACCGGTCTCTAAGAGGAGGCTCAATGCTATAATGAATTACTAAGTGTCTCAAACTTTGACCAGCATTTTCCCGAAACATTTTTCACTCGATGGAATAGTGAATTGCGTCCTGGAATTCATCCTCTTCACTGTACATTTCGCAAAGTTGTAAAAGTTGTGTGCTTTTTGCTCCAAAGAGGAAGTTAGTGAATTAGAA
>NC_051406.1:33696295-33696632 GCF_015228065.2 Penaeus monodon | reverse complement strand
GTACTGGGATGTCGCACAACTTCATTGTTTCTGCACAATAGGAACCATATCCATATTTCAGTGCCAGGAATGGAATGGCTGATGCATGACGGATTATATTGACCATTGCAGGTTTAATATTGCCAAATCCACCAAAAAATTGAGCTTTAAGACTTTAGTTAAAACAGTAACTGAGAAGTTCTTTTTAACAAATACATGAATATGAAAAAAATATAGATAAATAGACAAATTGATATATAGAATATATAATATAGGCATTATACGAAAAATATATGTATTTATGAATACATAATTAATGAAAATATCAAATTGCTGAATAGCAGTGTATCACCAGACA
>NC_051406.1:33695731-33696254 GCF_015228065.2 Penaeus monodon | reverse complement strand
CTGCTCACCTCCCTTTTTGGGCGAAAGTCATGTTAATTCCTCCCCCCCCCAACCCCCACCCATCTGTTAACTTCCTTTTTCACTCCCATGCTCTCATTAGATTGGCACTCTGCAGAAAGTGCCTCTTTTCAGGCATGCCGTCGCTCAGGCTTGAGGATGACGCTCCTGAATGCCTGGTTGATGAGATGACCGTAATATGCAGGGACTCATGACATTATTTTTCCTTTTTTTTCTCTTCTTTTTCCCCTATTTTAAGTTTTTCTTTTTTGTGGAACATAAGGATGTGTGTATATATTCGTAAATCTCATCTTGTGATTACTTTTAGGTGTTGGTAAAGAGTCTATTGAATAATTTAGGTGTTTCATTTGTTTCATAACGGGTTACATGGACAAAGAAAGAGAGGAGGTAGGGGTTAGTACTCTCTATCACAGGAGAGAGTAGGGTGACACTGCTGAGTCTCTTTAATAAAGCGACATATAACAGTACAGCAAAAGGTCAAGAAAATATCACATCTTCCATGAAA
>NC_051406.1:33694098-33695638 GCF_015228065.2 Penaeus monodon | reverse complement strand
CCATGTCCACGTATTTGTTTTCCAGATAAGTCTCTCTCTACCCATACTGTACATCAGCCCTTCCTACACAAAGGCATAAGACGGGGCTTCCCATGTGCAATTAAGCAAATGACATGGCAGAGAGACACATGGACAGGGCGGAGAGAATGGCCGAAGGGGAAACTCAGAATAAAAATTAAAAAGAAGATAAAAAGAGAGAAAGACTATGTGGGACAAAAGACGTGCATAAAAGGGTTCGTAAAAGAATTGAATGAAGATGATAGATAAGGAGATGGAAACGGGAGAAAATAGGGACAGGGATAATAAAGAATATACAACAAAAAATGATGATTGCCGAAAGTTACGAAGAGAGAAATTTTGATAAATAATTGATGACTCGAAATAACGAGGAACAAACTTGAACAAAAGAGATAAAGATAAATAAATGTATAACGAGTATCTAAGGCTCCCATAAAAAGTGGTATTTTAAAGAATGCTTTACAAGGCTTCATCTTTTATGGTATGATATAAGCAGATGATCACTTAAAGCATCCTAAATTTTCGCGAGTGAAAAGGATTATGTAGGAGTTATATGAGGCCAAAAAAGGAAAAAAAACATGAGCACGGCGGGAGTACAGAGGGAACGAAGCAAGACAGGAAGACAAAGGATTAAATTAGACAGAGACAACCAGCGGGGGAAATATTGGAAGACAGATAGACACAGAGAATGGAGCAAGACAAGACACAGGAAATGGAGGAACCTAGGAAGACACACTACGTAATTACGACGTAATTCAAGACAGGGAACGGAGGAAGAAAGGAGGAGAAGAGGACACAAGTGATGAAACTAGGAAGCATAAATATGCGACGAAAGACTGGAAGACAGTTCAACACAAGGAACGGGGTAAGACAAGACACAGGGGACGGAAGGACTCAAGGGACGACGCAAGGTAGGAAGACACAGGGGTAAGATAAGACACGGGGAAGGAGTAAAACAGGGAAACACGGGGGCGGAGCAAGGCAAGATACAGGAACGGAGGAAGACAGGGAGACGCTGAACACGGAGCAAAAGCAGAAAGACGCAGGGAACATAAAAACAACAACAAAACAAAACAAAAATGCTAAACAGACGAGAGAAGACCGTTAGACATAGAGAGCGAAGGAAAACGTAAAGACAAGAAGACATAAGGGAAGGAGTAAGGCAAGAAGACACATGAGTGGAGGCAGGACAGCAATTAGACAGCTAGACAGGTCAGTAAGTAACAGCTCTAAGCGGGATATTCATCATCCGCTATGCGAGGTCTTGGAAGACGTGCGTAACGTGGAAGACATAGATGGAAAAGAGAACGAGTAATTAAAAGGGAATTATGATAAAGAGCGGGGCATTAGAGAAAGTGCGATAAAAGAAGGAATGATGAGTGTAGGAGAAAGTTGTTGTGAGTAGAGATGCGAGAAGAGAGGTGGAAATAGTCAAAGAAGAGAGAAAAAATAAGAGCTTTGAAAGGGAAAAGGTGAAGTTGAAACACAAGAAAGAACAAACATAAAAAAGTATTGAGAGAAT
>NC_051406.1:33693682-33694050 GCF_015228065.2 Penaeus monodon | reverse complement strand
GCACAAGAAAAGTAATAAAGACAAAATGCAAAGAAATTAAGAAAGAAAGATGTAGAGAAAATTTAGACTAGTTCTGAGTAGGCAACTTGCTCAACAGCTGACTCAGAAATCATCAGAGTTATGGCCTACCATTGGAGTTACAGCCCCCTGCATGAAAACATACATTGTTTTTTTTCTGCTTTCAGTGTTTATGTCAATTTTATGCGCTCTATTCAGAGTAGGAGAATAAGAATGAATACGTGAATGAGTAAGTGCGAAATAACAAGAGAATGAAGAAGTAATACGTATTATGCACGAAAGAACTGTAATTTTTTTAGAAGAGACATTCATGAGGCTTTAAGAAACTCTCCAAGAAGAAGAAGGAATAT
>NC_051406.1:33693320-33693466 GCF_015228065.2 Penaeus monodon | reverse complement strand
GGTGCACAGTTCCAAAGCTATTACGAAATATTAAATTCATCTTTTGATAAAGAACAAAAAATAAATAGAACTATAGCCTCTGGCGCCCTCATTTCCACCCCTCTGCGGTCACGCAAATAATTTGTTAAAAAAGGACCGTATACCTC
>NC_051406.1:33693025-33693246 GCF_015228065.2 Penaeus monodon | reverse complement strand
CAATACTCTTGTGCTCGGCCCTCACCACATCTCATCTGCCGAGTCACGTAGGGTCATCACCAACTCATTTCTCCCTCATATCGCTTCCTCTCATGTCAAAGAATGAGAGAGGAGCTAGACATCGTTAAGTGGGACTTCATTATTTATTTGTTTTGTTTCTTATGTATGTTTTATTTCCATATCTCTGTTTTCTTTTTTTATGCATTTTTTTTCGTTTCGTT
>NC_051406.1:33692851-33692990 GCF_015228065.2 Penaeus monodon | reverse complement strand
TGAAATACCTTGTCTTTGCGTGTCTATGTATTTGTCGTCTTGGGTGTCTGTGTATTTGTTTACAGTGGGTTTCTTGCGCGTTGTTTGTCTGGAAACGTTTGCTTTTTTTTGTCTGTCTCCCGATTTGTTTGTCTTTTTC
>NC_051406.1:33692496-33692715 GCF_015228065.2 Penaeus monodon | reverse complement strand
TCAGCCCACCCCCATCCTGCACCACTCCTCTCCCTCCCCAACCTCCTCCCATTCCTTCGCCGGGGATACCATGCACCATACATCTTAAGAAGCTGGACTGCTGTCTTGCCGCGCTCTGGGGCTGCTGCTTACGATGATTCCGGCGAGATTCTGCTCTAGACTATTACAGGCGGCAGCCTATTCCGTTGTCTGAATGATAAAGCTCCGTGCCATTAGGGT
>NC_051406.1:33691664-33692115 GCF_015228065.2 Penaeus monodon | reverse complement strand
ATGGCAATAGACGCACAAATAAAGTCTATCTCAGATAGATGAATGAAAGCCCCTTTGCCCATTACACTTGCAAGGGAAAGCACAAAATGGAATATCTCGCCGTTGCATGCAATTACCGGATCTGTTGAACCGGTGCGCGCAGTCCCTTTGTTGCAGCGACGTAGCATGGCTTACAGCATTGTAAAGTGTGGGGATGAGTGAGTCAGTTAGTTCGCCGTTTCTCATTCGTGGGTTTTCGGGTATTTCTTAAGGTAAGATCGTGCCATGTCTCTCATTCTTGTTTTCTTTTTCTTATTTTCCTGATTCTTTTCCTTATTATCTTTTTTTTTTTTACTTTTTAAGCTTTTTTATTTTCCTTTTTTCATTTAGATAATTTTTTTTATCGCTTTTTTTAGTTCAGATTATAATTTTTTTTCTTCTTTCATCTACACTATGATCTCATTTTATTATT
>NC_051406.1:33691285-33691563 GCF_015228065.2 Penaeus monodon | reverse complement strand
GTATCTCTTTCGTTTCATCGTAATTATCATTCCTTTTGAAACCACGGAGAATCGAGCCTCCATTGTGTAAGGTTTTAGCCGCTCGCAGGTGTAGCTGAACTGTTATTTTGTTTCATTATCGAGAGTGGCGTTGTAGCTTTTTGGTCCATTCTGATGATTAAAGTGCCTCATGGAAGTGTTTGTTCCTTACGATGCCACGACGGAGTTTACTGTAGTTGCTCCTTAATCTAACGTGTCTCCGATCTTCCGTTTTCTTTTCCGTGTTTTTGTTTTGGTTT
>NC_051406.1:33690123-33690736 GCF_015228065.2 Penaeus monodon | reverse complement strand
TTCAATTATCCCCCCCCCCTTCTCTTCGCCCTCACTCCCTCCCTCCTTTCAATCGACATCCTCTTCCCCCCCCCCTTCACCTCATCTCTACATTCTCCTCTCACTCCACTTCAGTCAATCTTCCTTTTCCACTTCACCCTTTAATTTCACTTTTCAGTCAACGATCCACATGTGCCTCTTACCACCCCCCCTTCCTTTCAATTTGTTTCCCCCTCCATATCTCCCGTTCCCCTCCCCCTTCTAATCTACCATCAACCATCAATTCCCCCTCCCCCTTCTTTTAATCCACTTTCCCCCTCCCCTCCTTGCAATCGACACTCCCCTCCCTTTCACCCCCTCCCACTTGCAGTCCACTTTAATCCCTCCACTTCTTACCGCCCACTTTCCCCCTCCCCCACCTCACTTCCCCCTCCCCTACCTCACTTTCCCCTCCCCACCGAAGCCTTTCCCCTTAGTGAATAATTCTGCCATTTATTCCCGAAACGTTACGTGTGGCGCCCCCCCCCCCACCACCCCTCTGGAATACCGTCTTGATGGACCCCCCCCCCCCAACGAAGAAAGGGGGCAAGGCAGGAAAACGAGCTGAGATGCTTTCGTTCCGCCCCTCGGTTTA
>NC_051406.1:33689414-33690066 GCF_015228065.2 Penaeus monodon | reverse complement strand
GGGGGAGATTCAGTAGGCCTAAGCTTTTAAAGGGATGTCTTGGTAGTTCGTCTTGAGGATTGTGAAATTACCTTCTTCCATCTTTTCAGGACAGAAAGATGGAGAATAATTAAAATGGTTGTTAATCATAAAGAATGGGTGGTACTTCATTATGTAGATGACTATTTCCATTGCTTATGGATTCTTAAAAATCTTAAAGTGACTGAAATAGATTTAACAACAGAAAGTTACCACAATGCAAGAAATTTATACTCAATGGTTATATCTTATTTCTATATTTCCTTTTCTTTGTAAACTTTGGCCATCACTATCAAGCAATAAATATATCTGAATCTTTTTCTTTTCTCTCTTTCTTTTCGTCAGCCTATTGTCAAACTCCAAAGCCTTTCTCTGTTTCTTTTATCTTCAACATCTTTCTTCTCTTCCAATCTCTTTCTCTCCTGATCGTTCGGAAGTTTGGGGTTTCAATGAGACTGTAACTTTTTTTATTTTTTGTCTCTTTCTTCCTCTTTTCTTGGGGAAAGTGCTGAGCCTCTTTTTAGCTTTCTTTTTCTTGATCTGTTTTGATGTAAAAGCAATGGATGCAGTGGACGATGATCGAAACTGGGGTACGTATTCCACTTAAGATTAAAGCAAAGGTATGGGCTGTTCT
>NC_051406.1:33687823-33688071 GCF_015228065.2 Penaeus monodon | reverse complement strand
TCAGTCCGTATTGAATGACCCATTCATCGGACTATCGAACTGGGCGATCGATAGCAGACATAGTGCCAATTCCGTCATCGGCAGCGTCCAGGGGCCTCCGTGTGATAAGATTCCGTACGCCTACATTACTTTCTTGAGGAAGGTACTGTGTCAGATGAAAACAAAGGCCCCTTCGACCAGAGGACCTCCTCACGCAGACACGCGCACCCGTGGGAGGGGAGAGGGGGAGGGGGTATTACCGGATACGC
>NC_051406.1:33686814-33686884 GCF_015228065.2 Penaeus monodon | reverse complement strand
TCTGCGCCTCCACACCAGCAACACCGCCTTGATTGAGGGGGCGTAGCTGGAAGGACGGAGGCGGGCTGGT
>NC_051406.1:33686571-33686769 GCF_015228065.2 Penaeus monodon | reverse complement strand
GACGTGTCCCTCAGCTCGCCGACAGGATCTTGAGACGTGTCGGGGAGCTGATGGGAGAGGCATCCTGGAAAAGGACGAAGGGGAAGAAAGTAAGGGAGAGAGTAGATGAAAAAAGAATGCATTTTTCCCAGTCTTTTTCTTCTTCTAAGGCTTTTTATGCGGATGTGGAATGGACCTGGACTTACGATCGTTTTTTTT
>NC_051406.1:33685346-33686203 GCF_015228065.2 Penaeus monodon | reverse complement strand
CAAAAAATCGAAGCGCCCTGGAACACATGAGTCTTATTTTTGCGATTTGTCGGTAAGGGTTGCAAGAGCTCGCCCGCCGCTTTGGCTTCGTTCCAGCCTTCGGGGAGGCGTCCGGGAGAGCTGGCTTCTCCCGGACAGCTTCTGCGAGGTGCGACCTGCTTTTTCCGTGGTTTTCGCGTAATACTTTATTTTCTGCTCTTTTAGGGTTTGATTTTATTGATTGAGACTGATGACTTGTAGTAATTTCGTGGGTTATGTGTTAGGGATATTTTCGTGGATTTTGTTTATATTAGAAGATATCCCATGCGATTTTCTTTCTAATCTAAGATGTAAAATTGAAAGACTGTTCACCACCTTTTATTCCGACATTTAGCAAACCGAAAAAAAAGGAAATATAATGGCAGCGATACTTAATTTAACCATTAACGTAAAATACAGACCCAATCCTCCCCATCTCTTCCACATGACACACGGGAAAGCACAGAAAGAAAAAAAAAATAGAGGAATTAGAACTCACGAAGTCTTTTAAATAGTTTTCCCCAAGTTCCCGCTTTCTTTGGTGTAATTATACCCCCTGTGGTGCCCCCTCAGGCGACCTTCCTCAATCATGTATGGTTTGCCGGTTTGTTAGCTTGTTTGTCGACCCTTAGGAGGAAGGACACGCTCGGCCGACCTTGAGATTTTTTTCCATTTTTCCTCCATTTTTTCCTTATATTTTCTATCTATTTATGTATATTTTTCTTCTTTTTTTTTATTTTTTTTAAGGGACATAAGTCTTATAGGATTATTACCATCTTACTTGATTATCTATCTATTAACATTAATCCCTTTGTGTGTAATGTAAGACGAAACGCGAT
>NC_051406.1:33684863-33685121 GCF_015228065.2 Penaeus monodon | reverse complement strand
CGAGGAATAAAAAATTCTGTTATGGGAAAGAAATTCCACTTTCAGGCTGGGTCATGTTTGTCTTCAGGGGAGTAAACATTGTCCCTTCCAGAAGAGCGTCTCCTTCCTTTTTTTCCCTTGTTTTGAATGTCCGTTTTTGCTCAGAGATGCTTTTCGTCTTTTCCCTTGAATTCGTTTTAACTTGTTTTTTTATATATATCTCTACCTATTCTCTCTTTCGTGGATCTATTTTTTTTTTTCTTATGCTAGGTATCCCTC
>NC_051406.1:33683917-33684043 GCF_015228065.2 Penaeus monodon | reverse complement strand
CGATGAAACTCAATAATAATAATAGTAGAGGCAAAAAATTACAAACAAGCAAATTTCAAGCGGATGATAAATACATCCTTCGAAATGTAATTGTTTTTTCCACAATAAACAAAATGTTGTTGTAAC
>NC_051406.1:33683613-33683746 GCF_015228065.2 Penaeus monodon | reverse complement strand
GAAATTATAGTTATTTTTCCTGATTTTGTTTCCTTTTTTTCAAAATCTTAGCATTATGGTTATTTTCCTGATTTTTTTTATATATTTTAATGAAAATTACGGCGACTCGGTCATGTTTGTGTCCCCTTTATCT
>NC_051406.1:33683040-33683190 GCF_015228065.2 Penaeus monodon | reverse complement strand
TCGTTAAAATCAGCATTTTCTATCCCTGTTTACTTTTAGCTGTTCTTCTATTTCTTAGCTTTAGTTCCTTGGTATAATAATTTTCGTCATCAATATTTTATAATCAACGTCACCATTATTTTTACTTTTCATATTAGTAAAGTGTTAATA
>NC_051406.1:33682524-33682689 GCF_015228065.2 Penaeus monodon | reverse complement strand
TATTACTGTGAGTATTTTCCTTGTTATCACCACCACCATCCCGCTATCAATCTATTTTGTTTTCCCTTGCCCCTTTGTCTCGCCCCGCGCCTGAAAAATCCCTTTCAACAGGAATGTGGCTTTGTATGGAGTACTGGCGGATGCGTCCTTTTCCCTCCCCCCCCA
>NC_051406.1:33682332-33682403 GCF_015228065.2 Penaeus monodon | reverse complement strand
TTCTTTTCTTTTTTGTGTCTGTCCAAAAAGGGAATGTTAGGGAAAGAGACTGTCGTGCAACATTTGACGTG
>NC_051406.1:33681704-33681829 GCF_015228065.2 Penaeus monodon | reverse complement strand
AATCACCAATTTTCCTTCTCCTGGGTCCTCTATTCCTTCTGTTTCCTTCGGTTTGTTATACTTCCTGCGGGATCGGACGCACCCAGCCTGGTCCGCCGCCATGCCTCATTCCGACCGCCTCTCCC
>NC_051406.1:33681365-33681503 GCF_015228065.2 Penaeus monodon | reverse complement strand
CATTTCTTGCCGTTCTTCCCCATCCTTTTTGTGAATGCAGAATTTTATCACGAAATATGCTATAATTTTAATTAGAAAACGTGAAAAAATGAGATGACTAAGCTCACTCAGATTAGAAATAAAGTCATCAATGATATA
>NC_051406.1:33680899-33681139 GCF_015228065.2 Penaeus monodon | reverse complement strand
TCCTCCCTCCCTCCCTCTCTTTCACTCTTCTTTAAACCTCTTAACTTTTCTTCTCCTCTGATGAATACCCTCCTTCCATTTTCCTCTTTACTGTATTCTAATGAGATTATGCAGCGGAGTCTTGCCAATTTCCACATCACTCTTTGTCTTCCGTTATTCATCCTTACTTAATTACTCAGAAATAAACGAAAAATAAATGGAGAAAATGAAGAGAAGAAAAGAAAAGGGAAAAGACGGTTA
>NC_051406.1:33679953-33680271 GCF_015228065.2 Penaeus monodon | reverse complement strand
GAACCTATAAAAACAAACACAGCAGGGGCTCTGACCTTACATGCCAACAGCCATGTAGTGACGTAGACTCTCGCAGTAATAGACACCAAACGAGAGAACAGGAGGGATTGAAAGCGTCTGGTTGGGAGAAGGAGGGATAGGGAGAGAGGTGGGGAAGTAGGGGGAAGGGGGGAGAAGGAGGGAGAGGGAGAGAGGTGGGGAAGTGGGGAGAAGGGAGGACAGGGAGAGAGATGGGGAAGTGGTGAGGGAGTGGTGAAAAGGAGGGTTAAAGAGGGGAGAGTGGTATCGGTTAAGGGAAGTTAGGACGTTCACTCCCAG
>NC_051406.1:33679504-33679578 GCF_015228065.2 Penaeus monodon | reverse complement strand
TGTACCGAGTCTGGTTGACAAACGAAGATTTTAAGACAACCTTAAACACAAAAGGGAGATATCCTTGCCAATCG
>NC_051406.1:33679150-33679235 GCF_015228065.2 Penaeus monodon | reverse complement strand
TGCTGCTCATATGCAAACACAAGAGCATAAATTCACCCCCCCCCCCCCAATAAAAAAAATCCTCCACAAACTGACGTTCAAAAGG
>NC_051406.1:33678975-33679093 GCF_015228065.2 Penaeus monodon | reverse complement strand
CAGCAACACCCACTACCCTGATTGTCCAGCTTTCGCATATTTTATATTCAGATGCGCGGAAACGCACTTAGCGCTTGTAATTAAAGACGTAAAAGGTGTACGTAAGATAAATCTCTTG
>NC_051406.1:33677835-33678135 GCF_015228065.2 Penaeus monodon | reverse complement strand
GCGAGGGAGCGAGAGTCAAGGAACTGTAAAACTGCCCCTCATCGGCATCAAACGTTCCTTTTATTGTCTGCCCGAATGCTGGCGTCATTGTCTCCATGACTCTGACGGCCGATTGTAGCGCAGCGTCGAGTAAGGTGGTGAGTGTGAGTTATTTAAGTGGATTTTTTTCCCCTTTTTTCGCCTTCTTTTCGTTTTTTTTCTTATTTGGTCTTGATAATTTTGCTTTATTCTAATTGAATCTAATCCCGATGGCTAGGGAGAAAGGTTAATTGGTACATATTAGCTGTTCGCTTGGATAGA
>NC_051406.1:33677208-33677397 GCF_015228065.2 Penaeus monodon | reverse complement strand
CCCCATAATCTGCATAATCGCCATACCATTTCCCGAAAATACCACGAGCTGATCATCCAGAAATGTTCCTTAGAATTTGAACAACAGTTAGGGTGTTCACTAAGCTGTCTCTCACTCGATGTCTTGAGATAAAGTGGCTCTTTAAGTCAATGTTGCTTGTAATAATATTTTTATACACATATCCATGTC
>NC_051406.1:33676366-33676901 GCF_015228065.2 Penaeus monodon | reverse complement strand
GGTAAGAAGTAAAAACATTTCCAGTATCTATAAAGTAATAGCACATCTCGGGAGGTAATATCACATGAAATATTCTCCAAAGCGAAATCCATGGAAGCTTTTCCTTTCTGGTGATCACCGAACCGAGATTTGTGATTTTTTGTGGAAGTAAAGTGTAATCTAAGTTTCTGCATAATAATGGTATCGACGCTGGATGAGACAATGTTTATAATATTTTCGTAAGGACTTTTTTTAAGTATCTTGATTATGTGGGGGGGGGTCATTTTGAAAGAGAGACGTGATAATATTTTAACTGAAAATTGAGATACTTTAGAAAATTTATTTCGTCTCAAAAAATATTTATTCTAGTGTTATAACACAGAAGCAAACGCGACTAAGAAAACTTTGTTGTTTTGAAAATTACGTCTCATCTTTTTGGCCAACAAAGTTTCGAGACTTTAAACTTATTGACGCTACAAAATACATGAAGACTTTCGTATCGTATGATATATATTGTGAAAATGTTATAAAACACGCACACACACCCGCACGCATA
>NC_051406.1:33675439-33676085 GCF_015228065.2 Penaeus monodon | reverse complement strand
CCATGTGTATATATTTATGTGCAAATTACGTATTTTGTACACGTATTACGCAATCCTCGCTATCGTACGTGCTGCTCCTGTTATAGAACCTTGCAGAGTTATCTTCGACAGTCAAACAAGAACAAATTCCTTTCTTCATTATTCGATTTGGCTTTATGGCTGCGGTCGATATCAATCTAATTCTCCTGCGCTCTGAATGCATTTCTTACAAAATATCTTCCCGGGGAAAATTCCAGGGGTTCGGAGATAAAATTTCCATTAGATTTTTTTTCATCATAAAAACGAAGATGATTCTGTATCTAAATTTTTCTTATTATTTTTGTTCATTTTTCTACTTATTATGATTAGATAAAAGGTTATCTATAATGATTTCATTCAGCAATTGGCATAAACAAGGCTGATAAATGTAAAACAATACAGACACTAATTACTCTCATCAATAATATCAATCAATAATTACGACCAACAAGGTTTTATAATATGAAGTAATACAAACCCAAACTATTTTCCCATCTCGATACTGATCTTTCGCATATTCAAAACAACTTTTCCCATCGCCCCATTTCCATGCATTTCTCTTTCAGCTCTTTAAATGCGGAAATATATTCGGCTGGAATCAACTGGGCGCTGGATTCTGGTTCCCAAA
>NC_051406.1:33674713-33674905 GCF_015228065.2 Penaeus monodon | reverse complement strand
TGACTAATATGTTATTATATCAGATAGACAGGTAGCTAAGTATGCAGATCGAACTGCTAGATCTGCAGAGAAATGAACGCATATATATTTTTATATATTTTTTTTTTTCTACCAAAGATTCATATATTGCAAGTCATGCATATTCAGCGGAAATCATTATCATCAGTCAATATGGTATTTCATTAATTTCAT
>NC_051406.1:33674315-33674392 GCF_015228065.2 Penaeus monodon | reverse complement strand
CACATTTTGCAAGCCATGCAATTCAGCAGAAATGATTAATGAATCATCTGGCAATATGGTATTTCATTAATTTCATA
>NC_051406.1:33673899-33674058 GCF_015228065.2 Penaeus monodon | reverse complement strand
TCTAATGCTTATGTTTATGTATGCTTAACGTTTTACTTCGTTGCAAAGCGAGCAAACCTATCATAATATCATGCATGAACAGAATAATGCAAATCTATCCTTTCCTTTCCCTGAGTTGCAATCCTTCAAAGAGGACGGTCGGCGAGAGTCCTTTTCACA
>NC_051406.1:33670983-33671192 GCF_015228065.2 Penaeus monodon | reverse complement strand
AAACCGAATAATATATTTTGCTACTAAGGTTCAGCTGCAACGAATTCCTGAGGACTGAGGAGAGCGCAGCCATTTCCTGTGATTTGTTATCGTGCCCGGGTTGTTGTACCTGGTCGGGGGGGGGGGGGGAGATAGGGAATTTCAGCCCTTAGTTACGGGGACGGCGGGGAGGGGGGGGGGAGGAAGAGGGGATTTCAGCCTTTAGTTAC
>NC_051406.1:33669976-33670181 GCF_015228065.2 Penaeus monodon | reverse complement strand
AGAGGAGTCGAGAGCACGTTGTGGGCGAGGCGGCAGTGTACCCGTGAAAGAGAACATGGTTACTTTAAGTTGTCGTTATTTGTCCTGATAGCGACATCTGTCTAGCGAGGAACACTGCAAGATAGTGTATTTCATCTCGTGTTGAATTTGTGTGCGTTCGTGATAAGAGAGGGAGGGAAGGAGAGACCGGTTTGTTCAGATAAGA
>NC_051406.1:33669503-33669601 GCF_015228065.2 Penaeus monodon | reverse complement strand
GTTAAGTCGTGTAATCTGATGACTAACTGGAAATTTGTTTGTTTTTTTATGCGTCTGTGATGTAAATTCCAGCTTCGGCTGGTTTGATTATCTCTGTA
>NC_051406.1:33669257-33669409 GCF_015228065.2 Penaeus monodon | reverse complement strand
GCTAAGTCGTGTAATGTGATGACTCACTGGAAAATTGCTTTTATATGTGTGTGTGATGTAAATTCCAGCATCGGCTGGTTTGATTATCTCTGTAAATACTGTAATTACACACATATTTCCCTATAAATACGTGTATGCGTGTCATATTGCTG
>NC_051406.1:33668660-33668988 GCF_015228065.2 Penaeus monodon | reverse complement strand
CAAAAAAGCAATTGAAATGAATTATAGCAGCATTACCCTTTAAAGAGACTACTGCCTCCACATAATACGTTAGATCCGAGAATTAACAACACAGATCATTACTCAAACGATGACGCAGGAAAGTAGTTTTCTTCCAATTTGTTATTATAAAGGGATTTCCTAGATCTGGAAAGATTAGATTTTCTTACAAAAACGGCGGGATACTATACGCTTGTTGTATTCAGTGAGAAGAAGGAATCTTTTGTAACTGTTTCTTCAATTATCGACGGATAAATCTTTCGAAAATTCCCGAAGTAAATTCGCTTGTTCGTTATTCTCTCCAAATTTA
>NC_051406.1:33667660-33667873 GCF_015228065.2 Penaeus monodon | reverse complement strand
AAATGTTCCTTTCCTCCGCATTCATTAGTTAAGAAAAAAAAAACAGCGACGTTTTCCCAAGGCATTCCTCTGGCTGGTCGATAATTCCGTGCAGTAAAATTCCGTCCGAGAAACACTGGGTTTCCGGGAGAGCGCGAGAGAAAAATCCTAGGTGGGATGACCCTGGAATGTTTCATATGACCCGAAATGGCCCGAGGGTCGCAATGGCAAGGG
>NC_051406.1:33667130-33667222 GCF_015228065.2 Penaeus monodon | reverse complement strand
AATCTACGTAATTAGACATTTTTCTTTCTTATATATGAAGCAATTTCAGAATTTAGAAGTATTTAAGATTCGATATTGTCCTTATGTAAGCC
>NC_051406.1:33666752-33667101 GCF_015228065.2 Penaeus monodon | reverse complement strand
ACATTACGATTTACTGAAATAATCTCACCACAAACAAATCAAGAGCAACGTTAATGTTAAGAGATAATATTTATGTACTTGATTTTTTTTTTCGTACTCTGAAATCTGGCAAGAATTTACGATTTATGACGACGTGAGGGTAAATTCATTAACGAGTATTATTGTGCCTATCAGCGTCAGGGGAACATTCAATATGTTATCGAATTCGTTCCATAAACAAGCATTTTCAGCAGAACCATCAGAACTGAACAACAAATTACATTCATAACAAAATAACTTTTTTTTTATATGTTTTTCGTTGTTCGCGCTTAACGAGCAGAGGAAAAAACGACCACAGCAAGGGCGTACC
>NC_051406.1:33666627-33666707 GCF_015228065.2 Penaeus monodon | reverse complement strand
CAGTGTCACTACAGCAAAGGCGTAAAAAAAAATCGATAACGAAACAAAAAAGCCTCTATAGCGAATTCGTAAAATAAACG
>NC_051406.1:33666459-33666588 GCF_015228065.2 Penaeus monodon | reverse complement strand
GGTCTCTCCGTTAAAGCAACAAAAGACGGCCGAATCTGAAGGGAAAAGTGAAAATAACTCCAGCTGAGGAAAACGTAAACGAGAACCGAAAAGACCCGAATGGCCTCCGGGCGAGAGGTACTTTCTCCC
>NC_051406.1:33664808-33665725 GCF_015228065.2 Penaeus monodon | reverse complement strand
CATTAAAGAAAGCGAAATGAGCCCGACCTGAAAGCCAAAGAAAGGGCCAGAGGAAGTCGGTCCCAGTCAGCTCTCCCTCCGAAAGTCTTGTTAATGACCTCGTGTCCCAGAGCAGCAGCAGCCTCGTCTCTCTAAACCCATGATCGGCCCTGCCTCCTTGCATACTAATGAGCAAATGCGTATCCTGGAGGACTCGCAGGACTCACGGCAGAGGATTTGCCCACAGGGACGCGAGCTCATAAGGGAGAGAACTCACTTACCGAAAGAAGACTCACAAGAAGGACTCAAAGGGATGTGACTCACTCACCCGCGAGAGAAATACTCAGAAGATTAGGAGGAAAACTTGCTTGGAGGGAAAGCTCGCTCATCGGAGGGAAGATTCGTCCGCAAGACTCACTCACAGGAGGAAAACTCACTAATAGGAGGGAACGTTCACCCACAGCACTCACTCACATGAGGAAAGCTCACTCAGGAAGACTCACTCGCAATACTCGCTTACATAAGGACAATTCACTCGTGCTAAGGAAGTCTCATCCACTTTCAGGAGGAAAACTCACTTATAGAAGCAGAGACTCGCCCAAAACACTCACTTTCAGGAGGAAAATTCACTCATAAGAAGGAAATCTCGCTCGCAGGAGGAAGCCCACTCATATATATAGGAAGACTCATCAGCAAAACTCTCTTTTAGGAGGAAAACTCATCCACAAAACCTACTCACGGGAGGGAAAACGTCCTCACAGTCCTCACTCACGGGAGGCTGCCGAGGACAAGGGAATTATTGATCTGTAGTTACACCGTTTATGAGGAGCCTTAAATGTTTATGTGAGTTGCAGACGCATGACGTGATGCAGCTGTTGCTTTGCCTGACATATCGGCGTCGGACTTGACTTGGTTGACATGTTGCAAAGACAGACACA
>NC_051406.1:33663937-33664581 GCF_015228065.2 Penaeus monodon | reverse complement strand
AAGTATAAGTACTTAGGTGGTTAGGTGTATTTGCGTTTACCATTGTATCTATATAATATCACGCAAGCTAGCAACATCCCCAAACATATGAATACACATGTGTTCGTCAGTGAATAACAAAAGGTACAACGTATCCATCTTTGCTATAAAATTCATATATTCGGTGCTGCTGTGAATTTAAATGTTTGCAGACCATATGAATGAATGATAAAAGACGCACTCTACATATGCCTTTAAAGGGAGGGAAGAAACAGACAAACAAACAATAGGAGACTTTGCTTATTCCTGAATTAACGAAATAAAATAATATACAGTAGATATGAAGAGAAAATGGGAAGGAACCAAATTCTACCAGACAAATAACTTTTTCGATATAGCAATATGCTTATATATTAATCAAAGAGATATATGAATTAGATAAAAAAAAAGTGAAAATATACAAATCGATGAAATCATTCTTAAATGAATAAGAACAAAAGAAAAAGAGGAAAACATGGATAATCAAATTAAAAGATACTTTAACCTCATATAATTCAACAATTTTGTAATCCTCGTCACATAATTAATCAATCCATTCTTTTTTCTCTCTCTCTCTCTTACACTATTTTCGTAGTGATCAGTTTATCATGCTAATATGAAAATAC
>NC_051406.1:33663609-33663876 GCF_015228065.2 Penaeus monodon | reverse complement strand
GTATAGATTTACTCGCGCTTTTAGTAACAGTCACTCATTCTATTTCTCGATTTCGTTACCATTGAGAAACTACAGTAAATTACCTCATTTCCATTACAAGCAACCTAACTGCGTTCCGTTTACTTCCGCTAAATTACCTAAAACTAATCAACCAAACTAAAAGGGAAAAAAAAAGAAGCCAAAAATAAAGAAGTCTCCCCAGGCGACAGAAAACCGGTACTGCTTCGGCAAAATATTTTGTACCAAAGTCCGATTTTCCTTCTGAGA
>NC_051406.1:33662690-33662791 GCF_015228065.2 Penaeus monodon | reverse complement strand
CAACGCGTCCATCAGGTGTTCACTTACTCTCGACTTCTCTAATGGCAGCTGGAAAATCTGGCGTGGCGTGTTTTATTATTGCATACGTACACGACCGTATT
>NC_051406.1:33662066-33662159 GCF_015228065.2 Penaeus monodon | reverse complement strand
TATTTTATCCTTCTCTATATATATTATCCTCTTTATCTCATATCTCTTATCTTTTTTTTTCTCTTATCATATGCTATATACATCATCTATTAT
>NC_051406.1:33661886-33661965 GCF_015228065.2 Penaeus monodon | reverse complement strand
GTTTTCCATTTCTTTTCATTGTCTTTATTATCGTATTAATATCATCATTCTATTCTCTTAGGAATAGTAAATATTGATG
>NC_051406.1:33661007-33661619 GCF_015228065.2 Penaeus monodon | reverse complement strand
ATCGGTCATGAATTTAAAGAGATAAAACATAAATGATAAATAAAAAATCACACGTAAATTTGCTCTTGTTAAGACCGAGTCAGTCTTTGATGATTGTATCACAGAACACATGAATGAAGAGATATGCACGTGTAAACAAGCAAACAAGCACTCCCAAGACGTCAAGCAAGCAGGCGGTGAACACATATATGCATTTAAATAACCATGAATAGACATTGCATTTACGCAGACACAAAACACGCACAATCTTGTTTACAATCACAGACACATACACATTGCACACGCACTGAGGCATAAACAAAGAAATGCACTAACATCCACGGACAAAAGCCCATATACAAAACAGAAAAAAAGACCACGAGAGCTCTTAAACACAATATGTCCACGTACACAAGCAAAACACCCGTAAGGACACATACTAACACGACCATGTTCACACCAAAATTTCTAATCCACACAAAGACATAAACACACGTATACGCAGACTTAGCCAGGAAAACGCACACAGAAGCAAACCCCCACGCAAACACAGACACAACGCCTCACACATTTCCGAATAAAACGCACACATAGCAACTCATGTCGAATGACAGACGCTCATAATCAAACTGG
>NC_051406.1:33660392-33660681 GCF_015228065.2 Penaeus monodon | reverse complement strand
GTGAACGCCGTCCAACTGACTTTTCATTTAATCGGAGAAAGAACGGACACAAATTTGCGATTAGAAAAGAGGCCGCTACCAAACACACGGCCGGGCAGCCAAACGCAATTACTGAAACGCTTCATTTAAGGGTTGGCAAAAGAGTGATCTAATTGTCATCTTGGCCAGTCGCTCTGACAACAATGCCGGTTCGGGTAATGAAGCTCCGGCGGCGCCTCCTCTATTAACTCTGGCGGAGGGAGTCACGGCGACGAATCAAATACAACACCGGCAATGTTTCGAGTACTTG
>NC_051406.1:33659156-33659488 GCF_015228065.2 Penaeus monodon | reverse complement strand
ATTCCTGCTTAACTGATGATGAAATGTTTACATTAAAAAAAATCTGATATCCAATTTGGGAACCGCATTTGACGCGACCAAATAAGTTCTCAGGTAATATTATCATAAAAAAAGTGCTGAGTAAAGCTTCCTTGATGTTGAATTTTGGACGAGCTAAAATTTTGGGGGAAACAGTCACTGGGTTCGTTGTAAGAGGATTTCATTATCGATGATTTTAATCGGATTGTGGAACGACTACTCATGGTACGCTCGCTATTTTAACGTTCTCCCACGACCAGACGACCTGCTTTGCTCGACGGATGTTATTGTTTTGATAATTTGGGTGGAGGCCC
>NC_051406.1:33658909-33659022 GCF_015228065.2 Penaeus monodon | reverse complement strand
AAAACTTTGATTGATTGATGATTGGATGACATTAATGATACTTTACGCGGGTATATACTACATTTTTTTCCACTGGAAAAGTTTATGTAGACGGATCAGTTGGATTACAGGAG
>NC_051406.1:33658652-33658721 GCF_015228065.2 Penaeus monodon | reverse complement strand
AAAAAAAGAGATCATCATACTTCATTCGAAGAACTTTGCCATATCGAACAAATAAGTACAAGTCTTTAC
>NC_051406.1:33657549-33658632 GCF_015228065.2 Penaeus monodon | reverse complement strand
CATCGACTCCACTAATAATAATACAGAAAAAAAAATTACTACAGACATATACCTCCACTTTCTATCGATAACATGGAAGTTCGTATATAACGGAAAGTTCCCTACATAAGACCCCATCAGAAGTCAATCAAAAAAGTACAGGATTTTCTCGTAGAAGTTCGAGTCGTCCTTTCCAACTCGAATGTCCGGATGACCGTCCGGATGAGCGAGTAGTAAGATGAACCTGTTGAAACTTATATACTTGATATACTCTCTGTCCTCCATTCTTGTTTCTCTTCAAAATTTATATATACGTTTTATTGTGTAATCACCGTGTATTTAAAGCATATTTGATAACTACCTTGATGGCGCAAAGATATATAAATGATTGTATATTTTACACTTCACACATATACTTACACGTATATTTTATGCATAAATAAAAGGAAAATCATTTATGGTTTAGAGATGTAGCTGAATACGTACGCTTGATGGATCACCTTTTCGTCCAGACATTTCCTCTGCTTACCAAGATATGCGACATTAAACATGATACCCACATTAGGCCTACAGGCATGTTCGCGTGGCTCTTTGCCGTCCTCTTCCTTTCTGGGTTTTCCCTCCTTTCGTTTTATTTATTTATTTATTTTCCTGTTATTCGGTTTCTCTTGCTAATGTTGTTTGCTTTTTGCCTTTTATAAGTTTCTACCTTTTTCTTTTTCTTTTTTTTCTTTTTTTACTTTTGTTTCAATTCTCTTTCTGCTTTTGTTATTTTTCTCTTCATATCTGTTTTCTTGCTTTTCATTTCTCATTTCTCTGTTGTTTCCCTCTCCTTTTTCTTTTCATTTTGCTCGTATTTTCTTCGTTTTCTTTCTATTGTTTTCCTCTTCTCTTCTCATTCCGCTTTCCCCTTCTTTTTTATCTATTTCTTCTTTGGTTTTGCTCTTTTGTAAATCTTGTATTTTCTTAACCTCTTTTTTTTCTTGTATTTTCTATACTTCCCATTTTCTTGTAGTTTCTTTTCCTCCCTTTTACTTCTTTTTTTTCTCTCTCTCTTTCTCATTCTCCTGTCATTCTTCAAAATTTCTTTCTTTTCGTATATTA
>NC_051406.1:33657269-33657460 GCF_015228065.2 Penaeus monodon | reverse complement strand
TTTTCTTTCCTTCAAGCAGATCAGAAGTTTTAATTTTCTGGGTAAACTACGGTATTTTTAGACTAAGGCTATTCCTGTTTTGGTAAAAGCCCCTGTATATTTGTGGCTGATTTCTTTATCAACAAGTCTCTCTTCTTTAAGTGAGACCTTATTCCTCCCTGGCCTCCGAAGCTTCATATGCCTAATGTAAG
>NC_051406.1:33656297-33656867 GCF_015228065.2 Penaeus monodon | reverse complement strand
CAAACAACCCGAGACACAAACGCAGCATCATAGACGCATACAGTATTTAGCTCCTACATAGAGAATACACAATGAAAGACCGAGATAACAGAGAGGCAAAGGAACAGTCATTTCCTCCTTTCACATTTCTTCGTCCAACAAAGAACACGCACCACCCCTTAACAAGAATACGTCGTGTTCTCATCAATCATTCTGCCGTGAAGTCAGCGTTTGCTTGAAATTCGTGAAGCGGAGACTACGAGTCCTTATTATTTCGTTATAATACTAAATTCTTGATAACGACGATAAGGTCTTTGTTATGTCCACGAAAAAAAAAATAAAAGGAAATGTTTTGTAGAAGAAGAAAAAAATTATTGTATTGTTTGGATGTTTCGACTACACGTGTAATACCATTTTTTTCAGAGATATCTTTGGAGTTTCTAGGAATTCTCGCATCTCAAAAGGGTCTCGGATTCTACTTAAGAACACTTTAGGAGTCGGGGAGATCTCTGCGCCCGGAGAAGAACATTTTTTTTCTTTATGACAATGGGAATAATGTCATAATGTCAGAGGGACCATGCCAGTTTTCGT
>NC_051406.1:33655846-33656018 GCF_015228065.2 Penaeus monodon | reverse complement strand
GGAAATCCCCCAGCTGACATGATGAACAGATAAATCTTTTCCACACATCCTTTTAAATCCTTCCCTGCGACTGATCCAAAGCTTTCATCACAGACGTCGAAATGTCCTAGTTTCCCCTCGAAACGCTTTGAATAATGATGCTAAAGGCAAACCGCTCCGAGCCATCGCCATG
>NC_051406.1:33655505-33655692 GCF_015228065.2 Penaeus monodon | reverse complement strand
CAAATAGGGATTACTTGTACTAAAATGTTATAAAATAAAATACCTGTATTCGTGCGTGTGTGCGTGTATGCGTGTGCGCGTAAGGGGGAACGGACGACCGGGAGAGGGGGGGGCGGTAGGGGGGGGAGGCATTTCCCTTTACCACCGATAATTTCCAGCGAGTTCTTCCGCTTGCTCTGAGACCTCG
>NC_051406.1:33655349-33655486 GCF_015228065.2 Penaeus monodon | reverse complement strand
GGTCTCTTGCCCCTTTGTGGACTGAGCACTCGAGGTACAGGTTCAAGGGGCAGGTGAGCGTGGATCCTACTTGTCGATTTACAGATTGAGAAAGTCGAGGCATCATTGCAGTAACATCGCCCGAGAGAGGATCTGTT
>NC_051406.1:33654490-33655204 GCF_015228065.2 Penaeus monodon | reverse complement strand
ACATCATTGTTATTAGTCTGTTTATCTGCATTTGATGTTATATTTATTGATTTTCGTTTCGCGGTGTTATTATCTAATTATCCATTTGATTGTTTGTTTGTTTTATCTCTCTATTCTATGGTGATATTTTCCTTATCTTTACCGACATTAGTCTTTTCAAGAGATGCCTATATGGCAGTATTTAAAGTTCTGAACTTATGAGGTAGTAGGGTTATAAATAATCTAAGTTCCCTCTTTCTCGAAGATCAGATTTCATACCTTCGAAAAAAAAGACGTTTCCTTTTTATATTGCTCTTCTGTTAATTTCCCGGACACATTCCAAACAACATGTAGTTAAATTCTATAAGTATATATACTGTATGTCCAGTATAAGAGAAAACTTAAATAAACAGGGGTGGAATCTCTGTAGTTGTTAATCTTTTGATGAAAAAATAGCATACTTTCAGTAGATTTTTTATTTCATTTTAGTCTCCTTGGCGATAGAAAGCACAAAGGACTGTATTTAGAAATTTGTATTACCGAGTTATTCATGAAATGATAAAGTAAAGCTAGTCTAAAAAAATATATATCAGTTATCAATCCAGAGCATACTGTACGCTGTGGAAATATGTTTTCCATTATATTTTTTTATTTAAAGCATTCAATATATTTTAAAACATTTTTTGCATTTGCTGTAATAATACACAGGAGTTAGGATATATGAAAGCATACTGT
>NC_051406.1:33654222-33654433 GCF_015228065.2 Penaeus monodon | reverse complement strand
TAAGCTGCTACTAACTGAAAATGCCACAGAAACGAGAAATAGAGAACTACTTACAATATGACTTAAGCTTTTCAATTTACACAATATAAGCATATACTCTGCATATACTCTATATGTATGTGCATTATACATATATTCATCTCTCCAGTAATGATATTAATGATATTGATAATAACAATATAAGTAATGCTAGTGATATTAATAATATAAT
>NC_051406.1:33653749-33654032 GCF_015228065.2 Penaeus monodon | reverse complement strand
TAATGACACTTAAAATATGTTACACTTCGTTATGAAAACCGTATCATACATCTGGCAACGTCACGCGCTGTACGATATTGACAGACGAAAAAAACGACAAAAAAAATTCGAGTGTTGTTCTTGACTCCGAGAGGCTTCTTGGAAATCAGGATTTGATTGAAAAAATAAGATCTATTTATCTGGCATTTAATCGTTTCTATAATTAACGCACCGGTGATCTACGCGTAAGAGATAAAATTCATTAGATTGGTATATCCAGAGATTTATTTTCTTCAGCCTTGTT
>NC_051406.1:33652965-33653493 GCF_015228065.2 Penaeus monodon | reverse complement strand
TGTCGGTATGGATTTCTACAACCTCATTTGCATAAAATATACATCTTGCTCGAGCTCACCGGAAGTACTCTTACCTAAAACGGACGAAATAAAAAGCTTTCAAAATTTCTTCATCAGGATACATTTGATTTAATTAAAGCTTGATGTAATTGGCAAAGACGGCTGCACCTAATTAATTTCTGAGGACACACATCATATATACGTAACGCACTCGAAAACGTACACAAATATTATGCACACATGCATTCATAAGCAACAGAAATTGTCCTTCATATTAAAAGAAAACTGTTAGTTCTCCATTTATTTTTTTCCATAGCGATTCATTTAATCAAAGATAGATTCCTAAAGCAATTCATGATTCTGTAACTTCGTGGATGAGACATTTCCTACGAGCTAATTAACCGTCATTAGGTACAGGCCTAGTGACGTTAACCTTTTACTATTGAGGCGATAGGTTGTTCATTGATTGGTCGCGTCTAGATATAGAATTCTAACTAATTTTTTTTGCTTTTTTTGGTATCCTTAGAT
>NC_051406.1:33652232-33652804 GCF_015228065.2 Penaeus monodon | reverse complement strand
CCCTTTTGAAAAATACCTGTACGGGTTGCACTTCACATCCACCCCACCAGTGAGCTCTGGCCTGTCGGCGCGCTGGGGGAAACAAACACTGCCCTGATCTAGCTAACAACCGAGGCTGACGGAGTGTATAAATTTCGTGCCCTTTTGCCCTTGTTTTATAGATCCGGGATGCTGAACACTCTGGCCACACGGAAAAGGATGTTGTTACTCTACGAAAACGGTCGCTTATTTAGCATACTGATCCAATTCAGTTCATATTTACTCGTACAGAACACATTAGCTAACGTATATGAATATTCATGAAAACATTAATTTATAAGCAATTGTCATGCATATTCAAAGAAAACTCTTAGACCTCTTCTTTGACTTTATTATTATGGCGATTCATTTCACCAAAATCGTGAATGATGAATTTTATCGTTGAAATGTGGATCAGCCACGATTTCATTCTTTATGTCTGTTGTTGATATTTGCTTTAATTTGTGGATTGCTAGTTGTTTGTTTAGAACGACTGGGAATTATTAATGTTCTATAAGTAGATGATCTTAAAGCTATACACATACTCGTCCGTG
>NC_051406.1:33651861-33651939 GCF_015228065.2 Penaeus monodon | reverse complement strand
CAGTGTGATTCTGCATCGCAGGTAAAAAACCAAGGCAGCTTTTCGACGTACACACAGCACCCCCCCTTTCCCTCCCTC
>NC_051406.1:33651629-33651760 GCF_015228065.2 Penaeus monodon | reverse complement strand
ATATCTAGCGGGAACACAGTAAATGACATCTACAGAAAGCAAATATAACGAATAGATTTTGAATAAAGTTTGAGTGTTTTAAGACAGATTGCTTAATCCATAAACAACTAACTGACTTCATAGCAGGTAGA
>NC_051406.1:33651423-33651505 GCF_015228065.2 Penaeus monodon | reverse complement strand
ATAACACCACTTCTGATATGAAGTTTGCAAAACCTTAACTCTACCCGCCGGTTGTGGAGGCGAGTTTCGAGCGTTGCAGTTG
>NC_051406.1:33651145-33651293 GCF_015228065.2 Penaeus monodon | reverse complement strand
TGATTTATTTTTATTATGCTAGACGGAAACATCTGCTCAACCAAATAAAACATACAAACAAGGCTTCACATCAGTATGCTAGAAGAGTGATATTACGATGCAATGCAATGATAGTACTGACATTTAAGAAACAACAAGTTATTTGTAA
>NC_051406.1:33650470-33650978 GCF_015228065.2 Penaeus monodon | reverse complement strand
TGTCAGTCTCACATAGCATACTCGTCGACGTATGATCATGGACATGTCACAAAATTTCGTAGTCATTATCCAGTGAAATAACCAACAAAGTCAAAGGGCAGAATTACTCAATGGGCAAAGTAGTCGCTCAGCTGTGCAACAGGCAGTAGCAGTCATCACTTAGGGTAACAGCCACAGTGGGTCATACTCACTAGAGGTCAACTCAGAGTTTGCATAATCACTACAGGTCAACTCAGAGTTTGCATGAATATTAGAACTCAACTCAGAGTGTACAGTACATTGATCAGCAAAAATAACAACTTTTTTTTCCCGACGTTGCTAGGAGCACGAGGACGATACGCATATACGAGTTGACAAGTGTTATAATAACCCATATTCAAAAAATTATTTTACGTTGAAAATGAATTATCATGGTCATTCACGCATTGCATCAAATTCGATGTTGCAGCACAATTAACAAAACGAAAAGCAGCGGTTTGGCAGCAAATGAATAAAGGTTGTTATTGTG
>NC_051406.1:33649826-33650299 GCF_015228065.2 Penaeus monodon | reverse complement strand
CAGTTTAACTTATCGTCCACAATGGGGATTGAAAGCAGGCAGTAAAAGCCTAAATTTCTACAGTAAAACTTCCAGCTGTGGAACTCAAGCCTTTGAAACTCGCTCATTTGAGAATATGCAATTAAGCGCATATTGTAATTAATGTAAGGATCTATGATTTAACAAATGTTATATTTACACGTGTGTGTGTTTGGGGAGGGGTATTTAATACGTGCGTATTTTTTGTGAAGTGATAATGACTCGATGGTTATGCTAAAACAAAAAAGGAATACAGGTTACCTTTATATATATAGTATTATAATATTCTAAACCATACAAAACTACATTAACCTTATTTCATAACAACTAAATCCCTATTTCAGTAGTCCTTGACACGAGAATGTGCACGTAATGTGACCTCAGTTGCCATTTCTCTTCAGTGCTTAATATCAAACTGGAGCTAAATTAAGATCTAGTTTATTATGCTTATATTC
>NC_051406.1:33649166-33649561 GCF_015228065.2 Penaeus monodon | reverse complement strand
GCAGCACTAAGCATCCGTTGTCAATAGACATAATGGCGATGGCGTTATGACCGAGGCACGACCAAGCCTTATATAAACCTCCGACACTTACCTTGCCCGTCGTAAAGGGTCGGCTACGTGATGAGACTGCTACTCGCTCCCGACGCATAGAGCCATCAGCGCGAATTCATGTTCATTTTACTGCGTCTCGGGAGGAACCTTCACTCGTCAGGCACTCGGAAGACGGTAATGACGAGTCCATGAACCCGTGGCGTGCCCTGCCTGCGCTGGAAGAATTTGTGTGTGGCCGGAAGGTGATTTGGGGGAATGGCGGTTGATGAGGCTGATTTTATCTCTGTGAATCTTTCTACGTCTCCATTAGTTTATGTCTGTGTTTTTCCCTCTGTTCGCCACGC
>NC_051406.1:33647543-33648981 GCF_015228065.2 Penaeus monodon | reverse complement strand
TATCCGTTTATACTCTCAAGTTTCAAAGTGATATATATCTGGGTCGTTTGATATTCTGACACCACAAAGCTCGAGCTGCATTATTGGAAGAGGCGAATTGAGTATTTTCCTCACAGTAAGACCCCACAGGAACTATCCTGATAACAAGCAATTAACAAGAATTCGACAGACGCCCATATGTGCAAGAGCGAGGCAGATTTCACTGTTCCAAATGCATGATCATCAACCACCCACTTTCCCCTGTCAAAGAGAACTAGCCTCCTCTTTCAGTTGAGGGCTGTTAACGTCTCTTTTATGTGTAAAGAGAGTTATAGTCAACGTGTTTCCCCGACCTCTTTCCCTGTTCCCTCTTCCTCTCTCTTGCTTCTTAACCTCGGGGGTGTTAGGCTTAGATTCAGATGTCGGGTTCAAGGGTTCACGGGGTGCATAACTTTGTGATAAGGTTTGTTCCGAAAACAGCGAGTTCGAGAAGAGGTTTGTTGGTTCAAGAAGAGGGATCGGGGGGAACTCCGGTAAAACGAGTTGAATTGTTGTTCTGTTGTTTTGGGAAGGTCGTAGCGTTGTCGCTGTTGATAACGTTTTATTCTATCGTTTTACAACACCTCGCATACGAATATCCAAGTCTCACACATAACCATTCCAATTTGGTCACAGCCAGTACGGTTTCTCTTCCAGCATTAACATCCCGTAATTATTCACCAACAAGAGGTTAGCAGATCACACTAAACTTCAGTGTTCAGACCACACGCCTGTCAGCTGTCGGTTATCCACTGCCTCTCCATCAGAACCATTAAGACCTGCGTCAACTCTGCCTGGAAATTAATGTTTGGGCCAATATCATGTGGACACTAGACCTCCCCTTCGGAACCTTCTGTCTATAATCCGTTCTTTACACGACCTTGGCTGTTCCAACAAAGCGCCCTGTTATTAAAGTGGAACGCTTTACCTCAGGCTATTATATTAGTACAAAGGAAAAGGGGAAAGAGGACGAAAATCACGGCCCTGTGTTTTTCCTACTCTCTCTTATTCGTTTAATTTGTTTTGTACATTCTACGTCGAATGTCTTGTTGCACAGTGTTCAAATGAAACTTATATGTTCTCACGCAAGAAAAATAGAAGGAAAAAATGTTTCCTATATAATAATCTTAAAGGGACTTGGGAACGATACGTATTGTTCAGGCTCCGAATTAACTCTCCACGGCGAGTTAACTTCATCCAGCTTAGAGAAGAGTTTGGCTCCCAAAGGAATAATCTCGTTCCACGGCAAAGGAAATGAAAACAAGTTTAAAAAGTCCACGGAAGAAAATACTTTACTAACCTCAGTCGAGAATTCTGGGTGTTGTTCTCTCTGCATTTTCTATTTGTATCCGTTTACACAAAAATGGATATTTGTGGAAAATGCCATTCTTCTACAAATGATTCGCGTTTAATCTCTCTC
>NC_051406.1:33646566-33647470 GCF_015228065.2 Penaeus monodon | reverse complement strand
TTCATACACCCCTTCTTTCTCTCGTTCCATGTATGTTTGTTTCTTTTCCATTCGAATATCAATCATTACTTCCATTCACTGTGGTTGATCCCGGACTAAGTAACCAAGCTAAACCATGTCGGCCGTACAACCTGACGGAGTTAATCCATGTTTACGAGATGTGTCGTATGAATCAGCAAGAAATTAGAGAAATCTAACGGCTGAAAAGATGGAGCGATCGCGCGACGGTTTCAAGGATCAAGAAGTCATTAGGGGCGTGTGAAATTTTAAATCAAGATGGCCAACACCGATTTGAGTCGTAATTCGATTTTTTCAAGCCTTTGGCTTTTTCGTCCAAGTTTATTTCAAACTTGTAGGGTTGAGAATGATGCGATTATGTTAAAATATGGTTTCCAAATTACTTTATTAGTAATGCTTTACTCTAAACTACCAAAACTGTAACCAAAACACCTGTTACTTTGAACATCACTCCTATATAACCTCAATATCCCGTGCATAACCCGGATTTATTTCTTCCCTCCGCAGGACACCGTCGACCAGACAGATGAGGAGGACGTTAGTAAAAATTCCACCGGATCTCCAAAGATTCGAAAAAAGAAGAGGCAACGGCAACCAAGAACAGTTATCAATCCGTATGGAAACGTTTTCTTCTATTGGTTGTGTAGCTTAACTATCTGCGTCCTGTATAACCTGTGGACGCCCATAGTGAGACAAGCCTTTCCGGAACTTCAGAGGAAACCGCAGCCCATGTGGTAAGTGGCTCACTGCTCTTCCCTTCGTATGTGTATGTATAAGTTTATGGTTGTGTGTGTGTGTATGCGGGCGAAAAACTAGGGAAAATGCACGGTTGCTGATCCTTCTATATGTAAACAGCTGGACAGATTGATATAGATATGGCTAGCAC
>NC_051406.1:33646349-33646536 GCF_015228065.2 Penaeus monodon | reverse complement strand
GCTGTATGTATGGAAATATGAATAAGTGTTTGTGAGTTATACATTTATTAGAGTAATTGATTATTCATGGATCATAATGAGAGCATAGGCTTTTATGTTTATTTGGAAAAAGGCTTATAATCAAATATTCTCTTTATTCCACCGCCGCTGATTGCCCATTCTTTTCGCGTTTGAGATCTGAATGCCA
>NC_051406.1:33645441-33645635 GCF_015228065.2 Penaeus monodon | reverse complement strand
GCCTCAGTCTCATGCCACTTCTGGACCTTTTACTTCCAAACTTCCTCCGAAAGTTGGAAAGAATTGGTCCACGGAGCTCCGAGCTAAAAACAATTGGCAAATTTCTTTTGGACTTTCATAAGCAGTTGGAGACGGTGAACGTTTTATTATTAGTATGCGGGGCATTGTTTATTCATTGTTTTGTTGTATGTGTG
>NC_051406.1:33644671-33644976 GCF_015228065.2 Penaeus monodon | reverse complement strand
CCTGCATCTGTGCGATCATGACTCCCCTTCCATCCTTTGATCAGCAATGGCATGTATGGCGCATTTATCCTTTACTTTCCTGCATCTTTGGCCGTTCACATCTCCGCCGGATTCTTGAATAAATCTCTAATGATAAGCAAGGGGTTTGTGTTAAGACCTGCATCCGAGTCAAAGATTCCGTCATGAATACGCCAATCAGTCACTGGTTCGTTTATCCGGACGCCATTCATGAGGCGAGTGAACCGGGATTTGCCGATTCCCGTTCTGTAATGATACCTTTTGAGGGTCTTAGATTTATGGGCGTT
>NC_051406.1:33644288-33644535 GCF_015228065.2 Penaeus monodon | reverse complement strand
AGGTATGATTGCATGTGTATGCGCGTACGTATATATATGAGTGTATGTGCCCATACCTTAAATTATATAATAATTAAACGATCATCTTCCAAAAAGAGGTGAACGTTATATGTACTACGTCGAAGCAAAAGTGTTATCATTACCGCTTTATTAAGAAGACAGCAGGCCCTATAATATACACTTAAATTGCCTTCTGTGTTGAATACACATGTTCTAGGTGAGGTAGTTCTCGAGACGGAAAGTTATG
>NC_051406.1:33643561-33643639 GCF_015228065.2 Penaeus monodon | reverse complement strand
CGGCTCCCCGATTTTATTTCGCCCTCAAAGTGTCTGGGAAAATTCGGAATCGGTGATTAAAGCAGCTTATAGACAGTG
>NC_051406.1:33643086-33643336 GCF_015228065.2 Penaeus monodon | reverse complement strand
TTCGTGAGCAGCGTCTTCCGTGCGTGACTCCCGGAGTTCCTTCGCTCTTTTCCTGAATCTTGGAATGCTGCGATTTTCCTGAGCGTCTGCGTTTGCCTTCCCGTGGCTTCGTCTACGTGTTATTTCAACTGCTTTGATTTTCCTGAGCGTCTGCGTTTGCCTTCCCGTGGCTTCGTCTACGTGTTATTTCAACTGCTTTGATTTTCCTGAACGTCTGCGTTTGCCTTCTCCGTGGCTTCGTCTACGTGTT
>NC_051406.1:33642251-33643048 GCF_015228065.2 Penaeus monodon | reverse complement strand
CAAAGTAAGTAGTTCGAAGGAAATAAACAATGTCTTAGAAAGAAATTAGAAAGAGATGTGAACGTCGAAATTTTCGTAAAATACACTTGGACTGCATAAGTCATCACGTTCTTTCAGACATTCCGGACGGCAGATACGGCTTCACCCTCCCCCCGCTGATAGAAAACCTCTGTTACCGCAAACAATCCCCCTCCCTCTCCCCCTTCACCTTCCCCCCTCCTCCCTCACTTTCCCCTTCCCCCCACTTTTCCCCTTCCCCCTAACCCCCCCCCCTTACCTCCGCTCCTGCAACTCTGCCAAAGGAAACCTCGATCGCCACAAACACACCCTACTTCCCCCTCCCTTCCCTCTTGCTCCCCTACACCCGTCCCCCTCCCCTCCTCCTCCTCTTCTTCCTACCCCCCCCCCCCGTCGCCGTCAAAAGAAAACCTCATTCACCAAAAGCACCGAAAAAAAAACCTTTACGCCTGCCTCCCTTACCCCTTACCCCTTCCCCTTCCCTAGGCCACACACGCCTCCCCTCACCCCACCCTTCCAACCACCCCTCCCCTTCTCCGCCTCTCGTACCCCTCCCCCCCCTCCCCTACCCCTCTCCCCTTCTCCACCTCTCGTACCCCTCCCCCTACCCCTCTCCCCTTCTCCACTTCTCCTCCCCCCTCCCTTCTCCCCCCCCTCCTCACCGCCAGGGAAACAGTCGGATATGAAACTTCCCTTTTTGTGACGTCACTGCCCTGCCGCTCTGACTTCTCGCTTCTTCTTTCTCTTTGTCTTCGCCTTTGGGAGAGATTGCCTTTTAT
>NC_051406.1:33642144-33642227 GCF_015228065.2 Penaeus monodon | reverse complement strand
AGCGTTTGATTTGGTTTTGTCAGTTTTATAAGATATTTGTGGGATTTTTCTTTTCTTTTGTTTTTATTGGAAGTAGCTGTTGC
>NC_051406.1:33641764-33641830 GCF_015228065.2 Penaeus monodon | reverse complement strand
TACATATAGGCTTGTGTTCTGCTGTTATTTTGCAGTTTTTCTTATTTGTCTATTTTCATAGCTACA
>NC_051406.1:33641230-33641400 GCF_015228065.2 Penaeus monodon | reverse complement strand
TACTCTCAGTACCTCTCATGATCACCCTCAGTATCACTTCCTATCGACCCATCCAATCTAAGCTTCCATTCACTCATCCCTTACGTGATTCTGCAATCTCTCAAGTTTCATCTCTGTCCATTCAGCATCCGAGCATCAATTTCGTTGCATTTTATTGCTTTTTGATTGAG
>NC_051406.1:33640755-33640866 GCF_015228065.2 Penaeus monodon | reverse complement strand
TGTTTAAGTTTAGCTGAAAATTTTCATCACATTTCTTATTCACGTGCACGTGCAGCCTTAGCCACACACACACAAAAAAAATATAGCGCATTTCACTTCTTTAGCTATCGA
>NC_051406.1:33640610-33640718 GCF_015228065.2 Penaeus monodon | reverse complement strand
GCTGATGCGTGTGTGTATAAAGTGTAATACGTATTCTGATTGTGGCTTTAAACGAGTGTATTAGATTTAGTTCTTTTCAAAGCCAGCTCAGGATGGTAAAGGAATTTA
>NC_051406.1:33640133-33640553 GCF_015228065.2 Penaeus monodon | reverse complement strand
TCCTACATGGTCTTTTTTTAAGCTACAGATATCCTGTTCTTGATACGTTAAGCATAATAATCTTTCCCAGACTCAGTAAGTGAAATGTGGGTTTTATGTACGTAGATTTATTTCGCCGAATTCTCGTGTGTGTTTCCTCTCCGCTGTTATTTAGAGACTTCGTTGTAGTCTACGAAGCAAATGTTCCGTGCGTCTCATATAACAAGGCATTACAATTAATCACGCGAGTTTAATACTGCATAATCAAAGTAACAAAGGTGCTTGAGTGGCTGACAGACGGCGTTTGTGTGTGTCACGTTCCAATGGAGTCCCGCCACGAAGTAATTTCCCAACAGTTAGCAACAACACAATCAATTTCCTCTCCTCGTCGACAGCTCTCTTCCATCGGCTGACAAATGCCATCCTTCACAGCTGTCGATT
>NC_051406.1:33639895-33640059 GCF_015228065.2 Penaeus monodon | reverse complement strand
GGTCTCCATACCCTGCCTTGTCCTTTTCTCGCATATTTTAACCATTATTGGAATTTTTTCCTGTCGTGTGAATTTATCTCCTGAGTAGTTGATTTTTTAACCCAATTTTCGTTGTAATGACAAGCTATCATATCGTGCTGAGGTAATGGCTACTGCATACACTT
>NC_051406.1:33639065-33639726 GCF_015228065.2 Penaeus monodon | reverse complement strand
AGGGAAAAGAGAGTTGCTATGTGTTCATGCGTTTTATTTTTTTCGTCTCTATTTATCTATAAGTGCAGGAATGCGTTTCATTTTACGTTCATCCGTGCACTATCAACTTACATAATACCTTCCTCCATAATCTAGCCAGTTCACATTCCTACCAAGTTCTACCTTTCATACAACCCTCCGACCCCAGTCCCTCAACCACCGTAACGGATTAGCGAATCCTAATGATCCGGACGGAGAAGGTGGAAGATAATGATACTCCACGAGAGCGCTGTGTGGGCGGAGAGACGTGCCTCGTTTATGGTTCAGGTGCGGAAGGAGTTATGCAACGAGGAAGTTTTAAATCTTGGGTTTTACTCTGAATATGTAAGCATAAAGTAAGTTTGTGTGCTTGCTCTGTTGCATTCCGATTGGATTTTATTTTCGTTTTATGATTTCCCTGTCAGCGTGCGTTTGTGTTCACATATGCATACCCTTATTTGAATATCATATATGCAGTTATATTAATCCTTATCTATACAGGAGTACACACAGCGCATGCAGCCGTATGTTTATAAAAGAACTAATGCCTAAATATAGTAGCCAAACGTTGGCAATCATGCCTGCTTAGAAATCGCAATAAAGATAAAGGAGCAATAAAAAAGGTGATTGCACTAAATAAGTA
>NC_051406.1:33636527-33636757 GCF_015228065.2 Penaeus monodon | reverse complement strand
GTGGCCCCAACACGGGCGAGGCGAGGCCCTCCCATAGACAGGGAATTTGTCTCCGTCAGATAAAAAGATGATGTTATCTCGTGGCAGAAGGCGCTCGCGTGTGCAGCCGGGCAGAAGGCGGTGTCTGGCAGGAGACGTGCGCAGGAATCTTTTTCTTCTTGATTTCCTCTTTAATTTATTTTTTTCGCTTTTTTCAGTTTTTTCTCTTTTTTTCTTTTTCTTTGTTTTAA
>NC_051406.1:33636108-33636228 GCF_015228065.2 Penaeus monodon | reverse complement strand
ATAGATCTGATATATATTTCTCTTCGTCTAGTCTCTTGGGCGACGTTACAATGAGTGGAATGTCGAAGACTGAGATGAACAAAGAAGAAAGTTCAAAATTAAGGGCTCTGGATGCATTCC
>NC_051406.1:33635356-33635749 GCF_015228065.2 Penaeus monodon | reverse complement strand
AAATTGAACAATACAATTACATGCTTGGGAGAATACTTTTACATGGGGCATAACAAAGGTAAAGCAACACAAAGACTCCTCCCTTATTATATCTTAAAACAAAGCCTTTTTAAACTCACATACCTTGTACTTTAAGAAAGGAAAATTATACTCGTTTTTGGGGGGAAAGGATAATATGTGGCAGTAATATTAACAGTGTTGAAAACTGGAAGCCAGAACTGATCACAAAAAGTCAATCTGTCTGTTTCTCTTCCGCAAGTTTTCTTCACATTGCTTATAAATACATCATTTTAATTTAACCTGAATGTAGCTTTTGCTTTTTAGCATCTGCAATAAGCTCGAGAGGCGGCTTAATATCCTATACTCTTGCAGAAAAGTGTAATAATCCGGTAT
>NC_051406.1:33634166-33634868 GCF_015228065.2 Penaeus monodon | reverse complement strand
CGCTCGTGCTACAAGTCAAAGCGGTTCCGGTGATGAGGTACCGTTTCTCTCGAATCACTTCCGCAAGACGGGGAATTGGCGGGATGACGAAAGTTATAATGATAGGAATGCTGAGGTCATGCGATAGGGAGGGCGTCATGAGGAGGGAGTAGAGGGGGGTAGGGGGGGGCTCATGAGTTAGGAGAGAGGGGGAGATGGACAGGGGAGGAAGGGGGAGATATAGGAGAGGGAGGGGGGATATATAGGAGAAGGAGGGGTGGTAGGAGATGGAGAGGGATAGGAAAGGGAGGGAGAGCGATAGGAGAGGGAAGGAAGGGGGATAGGAGAGGGAGGGGGAGGGGGTGGAACATGAAAGGGAGGGGAGGGAGGCATGCCAGAGGAAATGACATTTAACAGGTACTGAATCGGTTCGTTGAGGTGGAATAGTGTTGGACTCCTTTGCAAATTATATGAAGATGGGATTCCAAAGAGACTTTTTTTTACCTTTACTTTTTTATGTGGTTGTTCGGAAGACATATTTGAATTCGCAACATTGCAAGATTATTAATTTCAAGAATGTTAGCTCTGCAAATTCTGTGAGTTTGATATTTTTATCATTTGGTTTATATTTCTCAGAGAATATCAGAGGGCGAATGACCCATGATGGAAAGTATTGGTTATATAAAACACAGATATGGTTCCTCAAACTATCGGAATCTCCCA
>NC_051406.1:33633385-33633508 GCF_015228065.2 Penaeus monodon | reverse complement strand
CCCTAGCACAACACATTACGCCACGACCCTGTTTCACCCACACGATATCATTACAAAGACTCGATTTAGTGAAGGAAAGTTTCGAAAAGGAGCAAATTTGTTTGAGTACCTGAGACTTGCGTG
>NC_051406.1:33632828-33632987 GCF_015228065.2 Penaeus monodon | reverse complement strand
TTACTTTCGGTATATTTACGGGGGTATTAGGTAAAAGGAGATAGCTGTCCTTTTGTTTTCGGTAAAGTTTTTTCTCTGTGGCCTTTGTTAGAAAGTTCTCTAATTTCCGATTAAGTGCTAAGGAGGTAAGTGTGTTTGATTAAGTGAAGGGAAAAAAAC
>NC_051406.1:33631501-33631739 GCF_015228065.2 Penaeus monodon | reverse complement strand
AATAAAATTTGACGAGATTTCGATCATGCACCTAGTTAGTCTCTATATGTTTTCTTTATATGAGAGAGTCCTTTTAAATTTTGCTAATTGAATGTCCCATTAATCGTCAAAACTCAGCCTTTTCGTTGCCAGTGAGGAGATAAACCTTTCAGTCTGTCAACACTTATCGAGGGACATTCAATTACTTTCTCCTTTTAAACTTTCGTGGGAGTTTGTCCCTTTCGAGTTATAGGCGTAG
>NC_051406.1:33630842-33630922 GCF_015228065.2 Penaeus monodon | reverse complement strand
TCCATCATCCCAGGGTCTACCCCCCCCGTCCTCCATCATCCTTGGGACTACCCCCCCCCCCGTCCTCCATCATCCTAGGG
>NC_051406.1:33630680-33630798 GCF_015228065.2 Penaeus monodon | reverse complement strand
TTTGATCGCAAAGTCTCGCGTAACTCAGTAATGCTCTCTTGGCCTCCCCGGGTCACTGTCCACAAGCCTCTCTCTCTATATATGTATCTATTTATATGTCTGTAGGTGTGTCTGTATT
>NC_051406.1:33630260-33630415 GCF_015228065.2 Penaeus monodon | reverse complement strand
GTAGTCACTCGCTTTTTCGCCGTTCTTGGATGGCCGCCATTTTCCCTCCTTTTGCATCGGGGAGATTCACACGAATTGGGTTCCTTTTCTGTCACATTTTTGAGGGGGAGTTTTTCACGTGCACAGGAACCTCAAGGGGATGTTGCTGAAATTCG
>NC_051406.1:33629472-33629667 GCF_015228065.2 Penaeus monodon | reverse complement strand
TTAATGCACTACTAATAGAGCTGTTGGCAGTTCTTTTAATGAAAAAAATACGTATACGTGATGATATAAGGAACAAATAATGCAAAAAGCGATGGGACGAGTAATGCTAGTATCTAATGAGATTTACGACCATACTTACAAAGTAACTAGGATGAAAATATTAAGATGATAAGGATAACAGTCACCTTTATATCG
>NC_051406.1:33629288-33629356 GCF_015228065.2 Penaeus monodon | reverse complement strand
CCTTTTCATATTTTACACTTTCAGTTTCATGCATAGCCTATCCTATAGCATACACCATATTTTCTTTT
>NC_051406.1:33629017-33629244 GCF_015228065.2 Penaeus monodon | reverse complement strand
TCCTTTCTCTTTCATTACTCGCCCCGACTTGAGATAGTTCGAAGTGAGGGGAAAAATATGAAAGTATTTGAATAAGACCAAGCTTCCGTGAACCGTTTAGTGGCGGGTCAAAGCGTAAGGCAATTAGCGCGAATCTTTGATAACAACGAAATACACTGGTCTGGGATTCCGCCCTGAAATACAGCGCTTAATACTCATACACTTAAATTCACGGGAAAAAATAAGTA
>NC_051406.1:33628535-33628900 GCF_015228065.2 Penaeus monodon | reverse complement strand
GGGAAAATAGGATGATACAGTCTCCTAAGTACAAATATTATTTTATTTAATACGCTTATTTATCTTAGCAAACACGAAATATATAAATACTGGGAAATTACATCATCAAAGTCCTTTTCACCTTGAAATAAAAGGTTAAAATTTTGGGGTCATTTTCTAAGTGTTCAAAACGTGTTCAAAATAAATGTTGCAGAAGATGTACTGATTTGGCTTGACATTATTTTCGTATTTTTCTCTTTTTGTGTCTTTTTCTTTTATTTCATTCTGTTGCGCATTTTACGTGTTCTTTCCTATTTCTCCTTTTTTCCATTTTGTTTCTATTTCCTGTACGATTGCAAAAATCTGGAGAGAACGAAAGTTGAAAG
>NC_051406.1:33628304-33628495 GCF_015228065.2 Penaeus monodon | reverse complement strand
AGTTTCGCTGTCCAGGCAAAGTGGTCTCTGCAGCCTGCAAGAAAAGATAAAAATGGAAGGAAGGAGAAACAGAAATACATTGTGATATGAATGTAGATGGAGAGAAAATATTTCCTTGGTATATTTGCGATTTTCTTGCGTAATGAACTGTGCTGTCCGATGTTGACCGTAAAAAAGTCTCGCCGGAAAGA
>NC_051406.1:33627780-33628036 GCF_015228065.2 Penaeus monodon | reverse complement strand
CCCCCTTCGCTCATATCACTTCCATTTTCTCTCTTCCCTCTTCGCTCATCTCTTTCCCATATCCTCTCTTCCCTCTTCTCTCTCCCTTATTCGCTCTTCTACTTTCTCTTCTCTTCGCTCTGCTCTCGTCGATCCGCTTCCTCTCCCTCTCTCTCGGCTTTCAGGGCAATCACAGCCGTCCTTTCCGCCGATTTACTCATCTCTTATTCATCGGATCCCCTCTCTCGATCTCCCTTTCTCCCTCGTCCTCCCTCAT
>NC_051406.1:33626301-33627603 GCF_015228065.2 Penaeus monodon | reverse complement strand
TACCCTCTCCCCTCTCTCCGTATTTCCTCCCATCTTCCCTTACTTATTCTCCCTCTCTCCCTTCATCCCTCTCCATCTCTCCATCTTTCCTTCCTCTCCCTTTTCTCCACGGAATGACTCACCTTCTCCCTCTCTCCCTCAGGTACCTACTCGACGGGCTAACCGATATCGTGTTCGTGGTGGACATCTTCGTACAGTTTCGAACCGGCTATCTAGAACAAGGTCTTATAGTGTACGACTTTAAGAAGCTGGCAAGACACTACATGCAGTCCAAAAGTTTTATGCTGGATATAGTGTCACTTATACCTTTAGATTTTTTACAAATAGTGGTGAGTTTTTTGTTTGCTGTGTTTTTTTGTTTGTTTTTTGTGTTTGTGTTTGTTGTGTTTCATTTTCGGTAGTGGTTGAGAAAATGTTTATTGATGTTGTTTTGTTATTTCTATTTTCGTTTCATATGATGATAGAGTTTGAAGTTTCGTTTCATTTACAGATTTATAAAAGAAATAGTGTCTATACATACATTAGCTTTAGAGTTTCTAAATCTAGTATGCATGTCTACATTCAAATATCAGATCCAGGTAAAACCAGCTTACAAAAAATAGATTCTATATATATGTATATACATTTGTTTTATCCTTTCCAAATCGAATATGCATGCCTACATTAAAATTTCAAATTCAGGCTAACCTATATTCCAGAAATGGTATATTATTGATCAAAAATACATTTCCCCCTAAAATATATCTTGATCAATTCATTTTTTCTGATCAAAAATGCTTTTTTCCCTAAAATCCCTCGTGATCAATATATTTTTCTCTTAAAATACGTCTTCATTGATATATTTTTTCCCCTCCATATACGTCTTGATCAATATATTTTTTCTTTCAAATGTGCCGACTAATATACATTTCCCGTCTAACAGTAACAGAAATCGTGTAGCAGACCTAACCTCCTCCCCTCTCTTGCAGCTCGGTCCGCAGCCGTTAATAAGATTTCCAAGATTCATCAAAGTGTACCGTGTCTATAACTACTACTACATGGTAGAATCGAGGACACTCTACCCCAACATGTGGCGTGTCGTCAACCTCATTCACATTCTGCTTCTCCTCGCTCACTGGTTCGGCTGTTTCTATTACATGTTATCGGAGGCTGAGCAGTTCGTAGGGGAGTGGACCTACCCTTATGACAGTAGTGAGTTTCATGTTTTTGTTTTGTTGGTCCTTTACGTGGGTGTCTGTGGGGGGGGTGTAGAGGGGAGGGAAGGTTGTGTGTGTGTGTGTAAGGAAGGGGTGTAGGGTGCTC
>NC_051406.1:33625877-33626226 GCF_015228065.2 Penaeus monodon | reverse complement strand
CTGGAAAGGAATGGCATTTATATGTTTGTGTTTTCAAGTAGCTGTCTGCAACTACCTTGTGTTAAAGCGTGTGCGATCAATATACAAAGGTATTAGCACTTCAGCAAATCAAGCAAGCAAGAGATATTATTACATGTGACCTTTGGAATAGAGAATCAAGTTACACATTTCTCCTTTCCTTGAAGATATACATGAAAAAATCTTTCTCCTTTCTCCTCCTCCCTTCTTCTCCTCCAACGCTCTGCACCATGTTCCTTCTTCCTGTCCCCTATCTTACTTTCTCCTCCCTCCCCGCTCTTCCTCCTGCCTTCTTCCGCTCTCTTCCCTCACCTTTTTTTCTCTTTCTCCG
>NC_051406.1:33625272-33625729 GCF_015228065.2 Penaeus monodon | reverse complement strand
ATCTTCCCTCTCCTCCTTCCATTTCGCTTCACCTTCCCTGTCCCACCCCCCTCTCCCTCCCTCCCTCTTCCTTCACCCCCCCTCTTTCCTCTCACTTCCCACCTCTTCCTCCCACTCCTCCTATCCCTCCACCTCCCCTTGTTCCTCCCTCTCCCCTCCCCTGCCCCCTCTTCCTCCTTCTCCCCTCCCCCGCCCCCTCTTCCTCCCCTCCCCTTGTTCCTCCCTCTCCCTCCTGCCCTCTTCCTCCCTCTCCCCTCCCCTGCCCCCTCTTCCTCCTCCTCCCCCTCTCCCTCCCGCTCCCCCTCTCCGTTTATTCCCTGCAGGTCCTGATTTTCAAACGTTATCAAGAATGTATCTGGGATCGGTATACTGGTCAACGCTCACCCTCACTACGATAGGGGACCTGCCGACACCGGAGACAAACAGGCAGTAAGTGAGATTTGTCCTTTAGACAATC
>NC_051406.1:33625127-33625213 GCF_015228065.2 Penaeus monodon | reverse complement strand
ACCGTCTTTAATCCTTTGTTCGTCACCCACACGGGCGCCCACTGGCACTGTTATTATCTTCTTGCATTGCAGACGCACACGTTGAG
>NC_051406.1:33624799-33625108 GCF_015228065.2 Penaeus monodon | reverse complement strand
TTAGAGAGGTAAGTTGTTTCCATTATAAAGAACGTCAAAAGTCATATTTTAAAGATATATTTTTTACAGATTTCCCCCTCTTTTTTTTAAACACGAGGAAGAATTTCAGTTCCGTTCCACCTTGAACAGACTTTATAAAGAAAGCGAATTAGTCTTTAGGATTTCTGGCGTCAACGATAATGCTGCAGCGGAGGTCAAGCCAGGGTTGCCATGGTGATAAAGGTAAAGGACGCAATTGCAGGATCTTCGGCCGCCCGGTGCGTGCGATCCCTGCTTGCAGAGGCTGATGCGCCGTCACTTGTCTGGGCC
>NC_051406.1:33624023-33624167 GCF_015228065.2 Penaeus monodon | reverse complement strand
CCGCTCCTCGAGGCTCCTCGCTGCAATGATTAATTTCTCGACGCCAAAGTTCGGAAGCTCAACTGCGCTGCAATATTCGGGTCTTCGGAGAAATGCTTTGGCGACCGTCCAGATATTTTTAACGAGGCAGTAACAGCGGGGGAA
>NC_051406.1:33623835-33623914 GCF_015228065.2 Penaeus monodon | reverse complement strand
CGGAGGATCGCGCCCATGGAGTTCATGACGAGTGATGAGGGTAGAGAGTGGAGGCGGACAGAAGCGAGGGTGATGGGAA
>NC_051406.1:33623233-33623344 GCF_015228065.2 Penaeus monodon | reverse complement strand
GCGTATTTTCATATCACTGAGTCTCGAAATCCGAAATCCAATACTATTTCATACAAGACCGTTGATTCCTTGACACAGCCCTGTCGCATCGGCTTCAACCTCTTCGCGATA
>NC_051406.1:33622889-33622958 GCF_015228065.2 Penaeus monodon | reverse complement strand
GTTTTGGGAGAAAGTATAAAGATGCATTATTAGATAAAAAATGGAGAGAGTAATCATACGCGGTAAGGT
>NC_051406.1:33622496-33622853 GCF_015228065.2 Penaeus monodon | reverse complement strand
CGTTGTCACAGAAATCAAAAAAGGTGAATTTTGATTTTCTGTTGTTTTATTATTTTCATTCTCTTCGCGATTTCTTGTTTATGATATCAACAGATTCATCAAAACCACCCAGTCTTCTTCTGCTCTGTGTAGTTTCCCTTTGTAGTTCATTTATAATATCGCTGTTTTAGCTGGTTCGTTCTAGAGATTAGAATCTACACCTCGTTTAACCAACCCTGTTTGACTAAAATGAAACTTTGGTGTTTTAAAAACGGGATATACATATACATGTAGATAATTTACTTCATTCGTAATGAGCAACAGCCAATTTGACATGGCCTTAAATTATGCTAGTCTGCATTTTCGTCACCCGTTTGT
>NC_051406.1:33622301-33622378 GCF_015228065.2 Penaeus monodon | reverse complement strand
TTGCATCCATTAAGTGTACTTCATGTGGATGCTAACCTTATTATAACACTTTTCAGGATGCTTGTTAATTACGAGAT
>NC_051406.1:33621513-33622262 GCF_015228065.2 Penaeus monodon | reverse complement strand
TTCCAATATCATTTTTCTCTTATCGTTAGTAATACACATTTCAGTGGCGCACTGAGAGCTTACATTTGCTCTTGACATTTTAATTCCTGTTACCATTAAGTCAGTCAATAATCAATGATGAAAATGTAAATTCTAAATATTGTTTTTTACCATAACGAATTTTTTTTCACGTAACTCTTAAATCATTCATGGTTTTACTTTTATATATATATTTTTTTTCCCTTTTTGAAGTCAATAGCATATAGCATAATGATAAACTATAAACTTTACCTAGATGGTATTTCCTAGCTATTATTGACAGAATTTTATATATTTGCATGGTTTGTTCCACAGCCTTTCCAATTATTTTTATATAGATTTCCAGTACACTTTTGATCACAAGAAATCTATAAATGCAGTTATGACTTGGATATAACCTTTAAGAAAGACAACAGAACTTTGCAGATATAAGTACAGTTTATGTTATTCGAAAAATTTTAGAAAAAAAAATATCATATCATCTGCTTTATAGGTTTTGTCTCATATTTCACCTTAATACGTACTTTTTCTTCCAATTCTTCAGGTCTGATATGTGTTGCATAGATTATTTTATGACTTATGATGACTGTCTCCTGTAGTCTTCTTTATTCATTGTACAAATTCAGCAGCACACGATTGCCTCAACCTCCATGTTAACGGGCTCTTGTGAAATGATAAAGAAGATAAACTAATCGAACTTTTGATTTAAGTTTTCAAGCAGCTTTTGTTAG
>NC_051406.1:33621096-33621231 GCF_015228065.2 Penaeus monodon | reverse complement strand
AAATAAATCTTTAGTTCGGATTGGTTTATCATGACCCCTAGATAGTAAATCTTATGTGTTATGAAATCATGTCCATGTTTAATACATATCTGCTATGATATCGCCAATCTATGTCCCTAAAGAGCTCACTTATCC
>NC_051406.1:33619195-33619266 GCF_015228065.2 Penaeus monodon | reverse complement strand
GAAAATTCCAAGTAAAATTTGTAATACGAATTTTAGAAGAATTTTTTTGGATAAGTGAAAACTTAAAATGT
>NC_051406.1:33618389-33618921 GCF_015228065.2 Penaeus monodon | reverse complement strand
GAGTCGTTTAAGTCGGTTCCTGGATCGCGCTCCAGTAAAACTATTTGTGTGATAAAATTACGACTCCAGATCCTTATCAACTGACTCCACATGCCCGCATAAACAGCATAAATCCCCGCATTGTGTGGTTACGAACAGGAATAAATGGAAAAATCCCTCTTCAACTCTTTCTATGGAAAAAAAATGTTTTGGTATATATTTTTTTTTCTCTCTTTTCCTAAAGATATACAGTTTATCTTTTTTGGATAGACAGTGAAAAAACCTTGTAGACTGTAGTAACGATTTTACAATAGATTACTTAAAATCCTTTTAGATTCATATTTCTGCACATTTCTACACATCAACATTGAATATCATTTCGTATTCCTCCAGACCCCTCCCCCCCCCCCTTTTCCCTCCTGCAGTAAAATGCTTTTCTCAACATTTTTACACATCAACATGGATGTTTAAATAATCCCCATCCTAGTTCTCCCCAGCAACATACATTTGTGCACACCAACATAGAGATCTATTCACGATCATATTTTTCCAT
>NC_051406.1:33618018-33618354 GCF_015228065.2 Penaeus monodon | reverse complement strand
AACACGAAATCATGAACACAACTTTACTACAGTAATTCAAATACCAAATTGCTGACCGATAGCTCGCAGTAGTTCTCAAAGGCTTTGGTATATTAGTCGCAAACTTAGATTAGATAAACGTTCTGCAACACACATTATCAAGCGCCGATTGATTCCCAAACATTGAAATAATAAGAATAAAAATAAAACGTGGAATTATGTTGATAAATGGAAACCTGGTTCTGGAGCGCGTCTGGTTCAATTATTTTTCTTATTTTCACTCTTTTTTTCTCTATTTTCTTTTCTTTTTGTGTGTTTTCTTCGCACAGGTAAGACGCGACTGGCTTGTAACTCCTC
>NC_051406.1:33617711-33617994 GCF_015228065.2 Penaeus monodon | reverse complement strand
TACTTTTTTGGAAGTTGGAACTTTAGTGTGAAGATTTTAAAGTGTCTGGTTGAACTTAAAGCTATCTTGTACAGGTATTTCACGGAAGGCGTTGAAGCTAAATACAAATCGCCCAAAGATGTTAATACGCTTTTGTGAACAGAACGTATGGCATTGTATATTCACCTTTTTTTCTTCTTTTTCTTTTATTGACGAGTTGCCAGTGTTATGTCGATCAAATCGTTTTTTTAGTGTATATATGCAATCGATTATGACCGACTAATGAATAGAAGGTTTTTAGATG
>NC_051406.1:33617092-33617503 GCF_015228065.2 Penaeus monodon | reverse complement strand
AAGTGTGTTTGTATGCGTGTGTGTCGCCTAGAAAACGTTTCAGTGAGGAATAGCATGTTAGAATGAAAACTTTTTTTTTTTACTCCTGGCGTACATGGCAGAGCTCAATTTAGATTAATGTTGTGTCGATTAATGATGATTAATCATAACATTTTCCAAACACAAGGGTATGTTGTTAGCATTAGGTAAGAAAGGGATTTATGCATGACACACACAAACAGTAATTGTCGCCAGCTCACAAAAAATACATGCAAACATGCGCAGATAAACTAGACAGAGAGGTAATTACATGCAGACAGTCGAACATTGGGTTTGCCTTTTGCCAGGAGGCTTCAGGGTGTGATTCATGGCGTGGCAGGGACTGTGAAGCTGGAGTGAGAGATGAAAGTTCGATGCGTAAAAGGTGGCAGA
>NC_051406.1:33616575-33616943 GCF_015228065.2 Penaeus monodon | reverse complement strand
TCCAGCACAGCAGATGCATGTCCGAGACGCCGCCGGAGTCCCCCCCCCCACTCGCGCCCTCCCCCCACACACTCCCGTAGAGGCAGTAAGTACAAACGCACACAAACCCATGTGAGTCAGTGAGTCAGACAGTGAGTAACCTCCCGGCCCGTGTGCAGGGTTCTTAACCTGAGCCGGCAGAGCTGGGGTCCGCATCCGCAGCCCCTGGTGGACCCCAGCTTCCCCCGGGCGGGCCCCTACGGCGACCAGGTAAAGGAGGGCCGCTTGCACGCCGGCCCGACGAGTCCGGATCCTGACCCGGGGGGCACCGCCCTCGGGCCCGCCCCTAAGCTCGCTGCCGCCCACTCGTCACCTCGTCCCCGACCAAC
>NC_051406.1:33616341-33616453 GCF_015228065.2 Penaeus monodon | reverse complement strand
GTGGCGGCAAGGGGGGGGAGCCTGAGCCCCCCAAGCCGGGGGGGCCGCGCGCCCTGCCCCGCCGCGGACTCAAGTCTCGCCTCCTGAGGATCAAAACCAACGCCGGGTTAGT
>NC_051406.1:33615923-33616313 GCF_015228065.2 Penaeus monodon | reverse complement strand
GCTCTTAAACCCGTAGTCCGAATCACGAAGTGAGCCGCGCGGCTGCGATAGACCACCGCCGCGCCGCGGGAAGGCCGCCGGCGCGGGCGGCAGGGAAGCAGGGCCTGCGCCCGAGGCAGGAGAGGGAGAGCCTGGGGAGTGCGCGGAGGGCGCTCCGATCCTCCCGCCAGAGTGAACGTTTGCTTAGCTTCTGCCTTGGTCAGAGTCAAGCCTTTGTGTAGACCATTTCCAAGTACAATCAGTCAGTATGTCATAGAGTTGCAATGCCATAGGTGTAAGAGCCAGATTCTAAGGCATGTAAAGTATCTTTGGTTTTCTGAATAGTTGTCTGAAACAAAAAAATCAACCATACATCCAGGCAGGCGAAAGAAAGTTCACTATAGATATTTA
>NC_051406.1:33615562-33615724 GCF_015228065.2 Penaeus monodon | reverse complement strand
TAAAATCCTTTAGAAGTAACGTTTGTCTTCGCTCTCTCTTCCCTTTAGTGAGAACACACTATAACCGAAGATACTTTATCCCGTTACTTTTGCACTTTAAGGATATTTGCTGTATATATAGTTTTCTTTCATTATAGAAGCAGTTGTTATTATAGCTTTTTT
>NC_051406.1:33613657-33614274 GCF_015228065.2 Penaeus monodon | reverse complement strand
TTAATTGCCAATAACAACTTGCTAGTTAAATAGTAAATTACTATTAGACTACTAGGACACTTGAAGGCTAAAATGAGGTTATATAAGATCGCCCTCATAAGATTCTGTGACCAATTAATATAGATTATGAATATAATTAAAAATCGATAACATTGGAGTGATTAATTTGATCTTCATAGCTTTGTTAATCATCACAAAACCATTTTTTTTCTTGGCTTATTCATATAAACTCCCTTGGCCTTATCCCTTTAAAACAATCTTACTTGTTTTAATCATGTAGTTTAGAAATACCCTTAGCCCTGTTTTTGAAGTATATATGAAAGTAAGGAAAAGAAAAAATCAAAATTTCGAGTTTTACTAAAGCCCACCTCTTCAAGAACCAACAACGGTTTCTTTGCCACAGTTGCACAAAATACATTAACATATAATATACCTTCCATATCAAAACAAATTTTCTTATATCAATCTACAATCAAATACAATGTTGGATTTCTGACAGGCCATCAATCTGCATCACAATGACACAGCATGAGGAATATTGCGAAATGTTTATCATCGTACACAGACTATGCACGTGGAGTCATGCTAACAGCCTTCATTATCAGATACCGATTCCG
>NC_051406.1:33613256-33613392 GCF_015228065.2 Penaeus monodon | reverse complement strand
CCACCATTTCACCAACACAAACAAGCGATAACATTAATACACACAAGCATTGTTATAAAAAAAAATCATTTCACAACCTCATTTTCATAGCCTCAACTAGGTCCATATATAAATACAACAGCGACAGAAAAAAAAC
>NC_051406.1:33612753-33613185 GCF_015228065.2 Penaeus monodon | reverse complement strand
CCTGTGGCATAATTCTCTCTCCTGCTTTAAGAAGAAATCCCAAGAGCTTTTTTCTCGACCTTTAACTCATGGTTCTACATGACTCTGTCACTCCTCCTGGGGATTATTTCTCTCGTTCTCCACCTATGGTCTATCCGTGGTCTATCCAGTCGTTGCTGACTCACTTCTGGCTTTTATCCGGCGGACTTTGTAGTAAAACTCACATCCGATTACTCTCGTATCCATGGCTTGTTACATTGCTTCAGTCAATCTGTTATCCAACTTAAGTTCAAGTCCAACATTTAACTGAAGAGCGGGCTGTCCCTACATTCGATTTATATATATGTATTTCCTGCATAATATCAGTTTTTGCTTACCTCATTTGGTTTTCTCATGAGAACTATAAACTACCTTAACGAAAGGCATTTCTCAGTTTATCTCAACTTCTGTTTC
>NC_051406.1:33612425-33612720 GCF_015228065.2 Penaeus monodon | reverse complement strand
TTTGGGCCGGGCTCTACAATAAATAAATACATACTGTATATCCGATATTTTTTCTTCATCTTTTTTTAGTTGAAAGCGTGTAGACGGGAGAAAGTTAAAAGAAAAAAATGTTTTAACCCCGCAGTCAAAAGCGTTTACTCGGGGATGAAGCCGGAGTTTCATATTCACCCGCAGTTTTCGAACGATCTTTCCTTTTTTTTCCTTTTTTTCTTGCGGAGAAATGCAAAGGGCAGGCCCGTCTCTTTCACGTCATATAAAGGAGCATAATGATAAAAAAGAAGCTTTGTGCTAGTGA
>NC_051406.1:33612073-33612372 GCF_015228065.2 Penaeus monodon | reverse complement strand
CACCTTAAAAAGCCAAGTTCGAAAACTACGGGTTTATATGCCGGGGCCCCATTACCCCCCCCCCCCTTAACCCCTACAAGGTTCTTCATCTATTTTTCGATTGTTTAAGTTTAAGACAATTAATGGCCGTTAATTTTTATAAGAGTCGATAGATTGTCTTTTTAATTTTTTCTTTCTTTTTTTTGGCATTCAAGCTGCCGTAAGAGGTATTGAAACAACATTTTGTCCAAGTTTATTTCTTGTCATTAATTATTTTTTCAATGCGGCGTTCCGGATCTCTTGTAATTGAATTTATAACG
>NC_051406.1:33611524-33612037 GCF_015228065.2 Penaeus monodon | reverse complement strand
CCTTTCTGCCATAACACATGAAGTTCTTTTCATAACATATCACCTTTTTTTCTTTACAGATATATTTTTACCATAGTTAGCTACCTGATAGGAGTCTTCATCTTCGCTACTATAGTCGGTGAGTATATAAGGAACTTCGCAATTATTTTGAATGGCTGTAAGAACTAAAGAAAACGAAGGTTCAATTTGCAGCTACGACTATTTTATTATGGTTCGCTGTGCATCACGGTGTTTGCATGGTCGGCATTTAGAGTATTAAAACTCTCGGTGTCACTTAGCTTATACTGATTTTTTTTTTCTACATGCCTTCTTTTTTTCTATTATTTTATTATTTCTATTTTCCTCACTCTATCGCGAAAGTGAGCTAGAGAAATATGGTAGAAATTCATGTCTAAGTTGGGGAGTTGGGAAATAAAGTTTATTCCGTACTTTCATGAAGGTTTTTGGTAGATCTGGGAACTTTTAACAACTTGAAAACGTACTTGCTTGGGTTAAAATCAACTGCACTCTAGA
>NC_051406.1:33611079-33611341 GCF_015228065.2 Penaeus monodon | reverse complement strand
CTAACCATAGAAATCTGGTGAACTGTCACAACCATTATAATAAAACATATTTCGTCATTTACTACATATATCCAAACATTACTATTACACGATTGTTTAGAGACTATCATAGCCATTATTACCAAGATTTCACAACACTAATCATAACATCTTTACGATCATTAGTACAGTTCTAAAGTTTCGAAAGATGATTCTTTACCTAATAATTACCTCTGCAAGTTGTGTTTCTTACCATCTAGATTTTCCGGAATTCTGCCCTCAA
>NC_051406.1:33610672-33610806 GCF_015228065.2 Penaeus monodon | reverse complement strand
AAGGAGAAAGAGAAGGAAGAGGCAGACAGCGATAATGATAACAACAGCAATGAGAATGAGAAAATAGAAGAATATTCACGATTTACTTTGAGTTTAAACTCTTTTAATAACGATTTCATATTTCCAAGGTTCTT
>NC_051406.1:33610320-33610645 GCF_015228065.2 Penaeus monodon | reverse complement strand
GTCTTTTCATTACGAGTTTCAAGAAATCTTCAGCTGCGCAATTGCTTGAGTATAAAAGAAAATACTGAGCAAGATGTATGAATGTAATCCTTCGACATAAAGGGAATATAAAGAAATAAATCACGGAAATGAATAAAAGTGTAAATTTATAAAACCGATGATTTTGAAGGCTTACGATCAACTGGCGGGATATTATATTTTGTATATTGTATTTTCTCGATTTATTCTCAGTCTTTCATTTTTCGTGTATTATTAAAGCTTCAAAGTTATTTTATGTTGATTAGGTTGATTAGTTAAAATCAATATAGGAAGGTTATGAATCTCG
>NC_051406.1:33609511-33609727 GCF_015228065.2 Penaeus monodon | reverse complement strand
CTTAGTTTGAAAAAAAATATACAGATAGACTTTTCACATTTTCCAGAATTAGTGATTATCGCTATTGCCGTATCATTGTTCATTCATCATTATGTAAATATTCAGCAATATCAGTGGTTGATTTTTTTTTTTTTTATCATTGTCATCATCTGGAGCAGCATTTTTCATTGTTTTACTAGTTTTTATTGTCGTCGTCATTATTCGTTATAATTGTTG
>NC_051406.1:33608962-33609309 GCF_015228065.2 Penaeus monodon | reverse complement strand
ACCATGTATTCTTCACATAATATTTTCTTCCTTCATTCTCCTTTCATCACGTTGTATACTATTCGTCTTGTTATTGTTGCTTTTGTTTTAACTGGAATTCTTTAGATTAATTTTTTTTCAGCTATTCATTCATTAATATCATCATTATAAACGTTTTACTGTTACTGTTAATTCGATTTTCTTATCAATTCTCTGTAAGGGAATCTAATCCTGAATTTTGTATTTCAAGAGAACGCATCTGATCTTCTTTTGTTTCTCGTCTTGCAGGTCAAGTAGGCAACGTTATAACGAATCGCAATGCAAACAGATTGGAGTTCGAGAGATTATTGGTAAGTCCTGTGCTATTC
>NC_051406.1:33608016-33608234 GCF_015228065.2 Penaeus monodon | reverse complement strand
TCAATTTTGAATCCCTAACACCTGTCCTTTCATCCCTGCTTCCGGCACCTGCAACAGGACGGAGCCAAGCTGTACATGCGGCATCACAAGGTTCCGAGAGCGATGCAAAGGCGTGTACAACGATGGTATGATTATTCGTGGTCTCGGTAAGTATATATATTTTTTCTCTTTCGTGTGTGAAGAATGGGGGAAAGGAATGAAAGGAGAGGGTAAGGAAT
>NC_051406.1:33607386-33607969 GCF_015228065.2 Penaeus monodon | reverse complement strand
ACTGAAGGAGAAAAAGGGGAAGGGTACAAAGAGGGGAATGGGTAAGGAGTGAAAAAGGAAAGAAGAAAGGAGAGAAAGAAGAGGATAGTAAGAATTGAATGTGAAAATATGATTACAGAAATGAAGAAAGGAAGTGATAGAATATGAAAAAGAAATATGATAAAAAAAAAACGTGAATTGAACATGGGATAGAAATGGATACTGATAAATGGAGTGAAGGAAAGAAGATATAAATAAGAATAAAAGTTGGTTAAAGCAGATTAAAATCAAAGAATAATAGAAAAATAGAAAAGAATAAATGGAAATAACAATACAAGACGAAAATGGGAAGACTGAAAGACAAAAAAAAAGAAAGTGAAGGAACAAAACAGAAAAAATTTACATCAAGTGAAATGAAAACAAAAATATAGAATGAAATAAAAACTGAAAGAAAAAGAAAATATATTGCAAGAGTTCGTAATCGTGAATCACGTTTTCGAGACGTAATTATTTTTTCCTATCTTTCTTGTCTCTTCCTTTATCATCTTCTAGGGGGGCTTCAGGTCAAAGAAGAATCATATGTTTAAGAAATTTAATTGCTTAC
>NC_051406.1:33605015-33605356 GCF_015228065.2 Penaeus monodon | reverse complement strand
AAGAGTAGATGAAAAAGTGTACCAAAAATCAGTGATAAAGACACGAGGGGGAAGGAGCTGGACGCCCCCTTTGAGACAATATGAAATACATTGCGTCCAAGATATCACGCACTTGGAAAGCAAAGCACTTTTCGGGTGCCAGAGGAGAGGGGGGCGGGGGGATGGCCTGACCCTCTTTCAAGTGCTTGGAGGATCGGAATGGAGTTTTAAACGCAATTCGGCCTTCTCTCGTGACCCCTCCAAGCGCTAAAATTGCTCGCGTGCTTGTCTGTGTTTTTGGCTTTTTTTCTATTTGATATTTCCGGGTTGTGATAGGAAAGGTTTATACTCCGTATATGGCC
>NC_051406.1:33604372-33604923 GCF_015228065.2 Penaeus monodon | reverse complement strand
AGACATCATCTATTTTTTCCCCATTTGCTTTAACAATTAAGCGACAACGAAGTATTTTGTGTATGATTTCTTCATCTAAACATCAACAAAAAAAAACAAAAGTTATTTCATTGCTCCAATAAAATATCAACAGAAAACAACAAAAAAAGCTCAAGTTAATGTTCCATTCAAACATGAACACAAAAAAGCAACAGCAAAGAATTTTCGTTATTTTCCCTTTACGGAACACTCGCTCACAACACGTCCGATTCCTTGGCTCAACACAACTCGTCGAAAACCGCGGAGATTATCTCAAATCCCGTTAAATGTGCAAAGTTTGGGGTACGCGGAAGACTGAGACAAAGGAGACTTATCTTTCTTATCTGATCAAGTCCTTAGATAACGGAGCCCTTCCAGCTCGTCGTGGGCAGCCGGGAATGGGCTGGATCAAGTAGGTGGTTTGTTGTGGTTTTAGCTGATTGGCTGGATCGATTCTTCCAGCGGAGTACGAACGAACGCGGCGGGAAACGGTAGGAGCGGGCGATGAGCAAGTGCGCGCGCGCGCGTGTGTT
>NC_051406.1:33603061-33603294 GCF_015228065.2 Penaeus monodon | reverse complement strand
TCCTAACTCGTTATATCATAGGATAACAGTATTCGACTCCATCATTCAGTAAAGTTTTCATTTAGTTTTCTAGATAGCCACAGCAACAGGGATTGGAGGAGGCTACAGAAAATGGTAGTCAATAACGTGTTAATTAGTTGGCACGATTTCTTCTTCTATATATATATATTGATTTGCGACTTTATTTACCTCCCTTCCAGGGTATAGCCAGATTCTAGACCAATACAGATTGT
>NC_051406.1:33601821-33602156 GCF_015228065.2 Penaeus monodon | reverse complement strand
GGAAATGAAACAGGCCCGAGAGGTGCCTGATCGGTGCCTCCCTCAGAGCGCCCGGGACCTCCTTCAAAGTCGAGAGCTGAAATGGCCATTCCTCTCGACGTAAAATTTTCCTGGGATAGATTTTCTTTTTAAAGAGAGGTTATTTGGTTTTATTTGGTGTTTCGTTTCAGACTGTTGCATGGGTTTAAGATCGGTTTATATATTTGTCCTTATTTTCAAGAGAATTTTTTACGATTTCCTAGTACATCGTTTTGATTTTGATATCTTTGAATGATGGGAAATAGTTTCGGTTCTGTTTGTTTATGTCCCATTTACTTGTCTCTCGTGCCTCCTCC
>NC_051406.1:33601285-33601796 GCF_015228065.2 Penaeus monodon | reverse complement strand
CACCTTCCCCACTTCTCATCTACGGCAACGTCAACTACTTTTCCTTTCCTTTCTCTCTTAATCACCATTTCCCAACTCCCCTCCTTATACCACTTCCCTTTCCCCCTCCCTCCCTACTCCTCCAGCCTCCCTATCTCCCTTCCTCCCTATCTCCCTTTTCCTCCCTCCCTTCCCCCTCTCCCTCCCATAACCACCATCACCCTCCCTAATTCCCTACCTCCCTATCTTCCTCCCCCTCCCCCCTTCTCCCCCCCCCCATCTCCCTTTTGCCTCTTCCCCCCTCCCCTCCCCCCGATTCCATTTCTCCTCCCCCCCCCCCTCTTCGGAAGACATATTGACCCTCGCATCGCTTCGTCTTGGCCCTGTCTCGTGTCCCTCCCTCCTCCTCGCTACGCATTCCAAGGGCGCCCGGGAGGAAGGGAAGGGAGTCTGTTATTGGCTCAGCGGAACAACAGGACCTGCGTGACGTGTTCATCGTGTGTCTTCAGGCAGCTTTAAGACTCAAGGGGTT
>NC_051406.1:33600606-33600889 GCF_015228065.2 Penaeus monodon | reverse complement strand
GTATATTCTTTTCCTCCCTAAAAAGTGTGTATGTGTCTCTGCTTGCGTTCGTATATATATCCACCTTCCTCTTTTATGTTTTGTTTCCCGACTCTAAAGCGTACTTCCTCTCCTCACTCCCCCAGGGGAAGGATACAAGGCGGCGGGGACATCAACACCGCCCTGGGCCTCCTGCCGGACAAACTCAAGACGGAGCTGGCCCTTCACGTCAACCTCCTCACACTCAAGAAGGTACTGTGTTCGAGTCTCTGCTGCCTCGCAAACAGGCTGGCTACGGTCTTAG
>NC_051406.1:33600464-33600536 GCF_015228065.2 Penaeus monodon | reverse complement strand
TTTATGTATGTAATTATAATTGTAAATATTTTTATGTTGATGTGGATATATATGCTTATTTATGAGTAATTT
>NC_051406.1:33600302-33600387 GCF_015228065.2 Penaeus monodon | reverse complement strand
GTTGATATCAATCGCTGAAAATGTGCAAACAAACAGACAACAAAGGTCTCGCACAGAGAAGACCCATACACAAATATACATAAGC
>NC_051406.1:33600084-33600262 GCF_015228065.2 Penaeus monodon | reverse complement strand
CGCTTCCTGTGACCCATCGGTGTCCTGCCAATCAATACTTGGTCACTGGCCAAGGAGTACAGCCGATGCCTCGCCGGCGTCTGGGGATCTGCCGCGACGCAGACGAAGCCCTGGGAGCCTTGCTTGGGGCGCCGGGGTCGTTTGTACGCCAGGCTGTCCCTCTTGATTGCCGGGGGTG
>NC_051406.1:33599453-33599568 GCF_015228065.2 Penaeus monodon | reverse complement strand
GCGGCGTAAGAGGAGAGAAAGGATGGTGAGAAGTTATGATGGGGATGTGACGAGGCTGGCGACGGGGGTGGCAGGGATGAGGGGCAGCTGATGAGAGGATGAGGGATAAGGCCTG
>NC_051406.1:33596475-33596742 GCF_015228065.2 Penaeus monodon | reverse complement strand
ATTATTTTACAAGCTATCATTATACAAAACCATTATCTAATTATCGCTTGCGTTAAATCGAATAGTAATTTTACATAATTCGCTCTGGTTATTAACACCACCAGGCGCTCCTTCGCACAAAAACGCCATTAAAACCAGGAAGAGAAGAGAGAATTTGCAGTTGCAACAAAAGACAACAAAAAGTACAAAAGAATTACGCTTGAAGTGTGGCAGCCTAGGGTAATTAGGCCGCTCGCCTGACTGCTCTTGGTCGCCGTCGCTCCTCGC
>NC_051406.1:33595329-33595789 GCF_015228065.2 Penaeus monodon | reverse complement strand
GAAGGAAGGAAGAACTGAAGAGAGATGTTGAGAGAAGAGAGAAGGTGAAAGAGAGAAGGTGAAAGAGAGAAGGGTGAAGAGAATGAAGAGAGAAGGTGAAGAGAGAAGTGAAGAGAAAGGTGGAAGAGAGAAAGGGTGGAAGAGAGAAAGGGTGGAAGAAGAAGGTGGAAGAGAGAAAGGTGGAAGAGAAAGGCTGAAGAGAGAAAGGGTGGAAGAGAGAAAGGTGGAAGAGAGAAAGGCTGGAAGAGAGAAAGGCTGGAAGAGAGAAAGGCTGGAAGAGAGAAAGGCTGGAAGAGAGAAAGGGAGATGGGAGAGAAGAGTCAAAAGGGAGGAGAGAGGATGGAGGAGTTTGAGGGAAGGAGAAGGAGAGGGAGAGAGGGAGGGAGGGAAAAGTTGGAAAGAAGGAGATGGAGAAGAAAGAAAAGAAGGATAAATGGGCGAAGGAAGGCATGATACTTTG
>NC_051406.1:33594597-33594715 GCF_015228065.2 Penaeus monodon | reverse complement strand
GCGTCTGCTATTTTATATAACGAGGAGCATAAAACAAATGAACAACGCTGTTTTTCCCTTTAATTTTAACAGTGATGAGTAGCGGGCATTCTATTTAATTGTTTTAAATTTGTCTCTA
>NC_051406.1:33594377-33594570 GCF_015228065.2 Penaeus monodon | reverse complement strand
AGGGGGGGGGGTTAAAATGATCCTGGGAAAGTTTTGTTGGAATATTTGATAATGTTTTCGTAATATCTTAAAATGAAGAACGTTGAAGAAAAGGGTAAAAAAAATCAAAACGTTTTACATTCTTTATTTTCCCAAGACAGAGAAGCGGGCAGGACGCAGTACCAATCTCTTCTCTTTCCGTATAGCCAGAAAA
>NC_051406.1:33593021-33594075 GCF_015228065.2 Penaeus monodon | reverse complement strand
GAAGATGATTCCGAGAGAGCAATCATTCTTTAGTGGTTTTCCTTCACAGACGGTAAAATACTCCTGAATTCGAGCACTTTGCTCCCGTTTGCTAATGCATCATTGCAGTTGAACTTCCGCTGCCCTTCGCATTTTTCGCGAAAGTCATTGCATATAGATCACTGTAGTAAGTAACTTCTCGTGGAAAGGCTTATAGTAAATCATGCAACTGAAATGGGCCACTTCGCGTTGCTGCTTCGCCCCGCCCACCTGGGGGGAAAGGTGTCCAGGGATGGCGGCGGGGCGCTGGCTGGCGAGCTAATTAGAAATTGCCTCTCTGATCGTCTCCTTTTTGCGTTTCTTTTTTCCTTTTTATTTTTTATTTTTAGGGGGTGTAATTAGTCTTCAGGGCTTGTGATAATGAAGAGGGTGTGGCTTGTTGATCGATGGCTCATAAAATGGTCAAAATACGGGTACTGTAGGAGTGATTCTAGATTTTAGAGATGACGATTCAAACATTACTATACAATTATGTGTGATATAGTAAAAATATATACGATATTTACCACTTCGTTTTGAAGTGTTTTTTTATGATTCACTTGCGGCGTGGACAGAGTTACGTAAGCGGAGGATTTAGAAATACGATATACGATATTTACCACTTTGTTTTGAAGTGTTTTTTTATGATTCACTTGCGGCGTGGACAGAGTTACGTAAGCGGAGGATTTAGAAAAAAAAAGGAAATAGATAATTGAATATTGATATCTTGAGGATGTCTCCACAGTTGAATTTTGGTGGGTCAGCTTCCCCAAGCCCCCTTCGTAGCACCTTTGTTACGTTACAATGCGAAAAGTAGACAACTTTGTCGCTTCTGTGTATAATCTTTTTGAGACATTTTTAAACAAAAATATTGGCATAGGAGGTGAGCTTTCATAATATCCCTGTAAAATAATGGTAATAATATACGTCATATTTCCAGTATATCTAAATATCGCTACACTCATATAGGGCAAACGTAATAAAACTTACTTAGCACAATAAAGATAAGAGGAAACTCAGAAGCAATAATGCGAAT
>NC_051406.1:33591929-33592069 GCF_015228065.2 Penaeus monodon | reverse complement strand
ACAAACAACCACAAGCACTCGGGCCTTTACTGTGCTTCCTTGGTGGCTCCTGACCACATCCCGATAGGAATCCACGACGAGATAGAACCAACTACCGCATCGTCCGTCGCGCGGGTTGCCAAGGAAGGAGCGGGATTATG
>NC_051406.1:33590720-33591374 GCF_015228065.2 Penaeus monodon | reverse complement strand
CAATGACACCTTTCACACACAAAAAGAGTAAATGTAGCAAGAACACGTGACTAGAAATGGGAAAACCTTGAGGTGAAATTGTTTTAATGGTGCAGGTAATTGCAATCTCGGTGTAAAAGGGACATTCCAAAATAGAAAAGATATCGACGCAATATTTGAACTCTTTTTTTTCTTTCCTCTCTCTTTCTTTACATTTAGAAAAGCTCGTTTGCCTATTCCCTTCTCAATAGGATTTGAAATCAGTATCGATTTATATCTTAATAATTTCGAAAGAAGAAAAATCGTGTATCTACACTCCTTTCGACATCATTACCAAATACGTAATATTATTTGTATCTTTACACTTATAATTTTCATGAAACCTACACATTGACGCTCAATCGACTCATAAAACAAATGAAATAGTTAAAGGGGAAACTGGTCTAAATAGACTGGAATTACAACATAAATTCACTCCCGTCTTTCTCCTCGTCATTAGGGGCGTGAGATGAAATTTCCCATAACACAGACCTTAAGCTAATATTTATTTTCTGTCGTTTCTACTCCTTTCCCTTCTCCCCTGTGCTGTTTCTTGTTATCTTCATTTTTTTTCTCTTCGGAATCTTTTTATAAGTGTAATCTATACGTCCTCATATTTCTTGATTCAATCTCTAA
>NC_051406.1:33590001-33590478 GCF_015228065.2 Penaeus monodon | reverse complement strand
CCTCTTCCCTCAAACACGCACATGTAATCTTCCTATAAGTTTCCCTCTTTCCATCCATGTATAAGTGTATGTCCGTGCATTTCCACCACACGCTTACGTTCCCGGTCCTTCCCTCCACGCACAGGTGAGCATCTTCAAGGAGTGTCAGCCTGAGTTCCTCCACGACCTGGTGCTCAAAATGAAAGCCTACATCTTCACTCCGGGCGATCTCATCTGTCGCAAGGGAGAGGTCGCCAGGGAAATGTTCATCATCGCCGACGGCATCTTAGAAGTGATAAGGTCAGTCTGTTTGGGCGCCATTGAGGGTCGGGTGCGCATTGTATGTGTGTGTGTGGGGGGGGTAGGCTGTTTGATTTCTTTCTTCTCTCTCTCTTCTCTTTTTATAATCCTCAGCCAGTCTTGAAATGCCATCCATGTCTTCCCTGAGAAAGTTCAAACTAAGGTCAAACGGAGGCTCCGTAAGGTAGAAAAAGGAAA
>NC_051406.1:33589276-33589649 GCF_015228065.2 Penaeus monodon | reverse complement strand
GGTAAAAATGAATCTTTGTCGACCAGCGAAAAGATGTTTACGTGAAGATGTTTACTTCTGGGCGAGATTTTGGCCGAATATCAAGATTTTTTTCCGTATAAAAGTGTCAAAACATGATAATGGAGAGATATCTTTTTACTGATATATGTTCTTGGCATTTAAATATAATAAATGTTATGAATATTATTAGGTATGAATGGTATTAGCGGTATATTGTTGCTTTGTATATTTTGTATGTATATTTCGAAATTCTATGCTTACATATATATAAAACTATATTTTTATCTATCTCTCTTTATCTCTATCTCTATTTGTCTATCTATCTATCTAATTATATACCAATCGTAAGCTTTCTCAAACACCCTCCCACTTT
>NC_051406.1:33588850-33589069 GCF_015228065.2 Penaeus monodon | reverse complement strand
GTACACGGCAGACCGAGGAATGAGTGTTTAGTCTTTGGATGTTAAACAATAAAAAGGCGAGGTAGGAGCACCTCTGTTTATCCACGAACCACTAACACGCTGCAATACCCACTAAATTGACTTGCCTGTCCTCCTCTACGTCCTCCTTCTTCTTCTTCACGCTTGTTTCGGTTCTCTCTCTATCCTGTTTACTCTCTCTTTGTCTCCCCCATTCATGTG
>NC_051406.1:33588462-33588796 GCF_015228065.2 Penaeus monodon | reverse complement strand
CCATTGCCTATAACTTTTTCATATCCATTTTGGCAAATCTTTTCTCCTTCTTTCCTCTTGGTGTTTGTATCTCTTTCCCACGCTTTTATTCATCTGTTTCTCTCTTCCTTTATTCTCCTTCTCCTCCTTCCTCAGCTGCTAACCACCCAACCTCTAGGCTTCTACGCAACTTACGTGTGATGAGGTTAAGAAAGCCTTAAGATGTTATTGTAACGAAGGTTAGGTACTAGTTAGAGTCAAGCGTGGTGGGTAAAGGGAGCCTTCGGGTGGGTTAAGGACGTATAGTGGGGTTGTGGTAGCTTTAAGGTGGGTTAAATGTAGTTAAGGGGTTGAT
>NC_051406.1:33588186-33588390 GCF_015228065.2 Penaeus monodon | reverse complement strand
TGATTAGGTTAGAGAAGCGTCGTGGGCCACTGGAGTATTTCGGATGGGTTGATATACCATGTGTGGTGGGTGCAAAGGAGAAGGTTATCGAAGAGCGCGTAACCTAACGGAATCTGAGATATATGAGTTACTAGATATGAAGGTTTTTTGTTTTTGTTTTTTGTAAAATAAGGAAGAGTTTTGTGGAATCTCTCAGGGAGGATT
>NC_051406.1:33586928-33588152 GCF_015228065.2 Penaeus monodon | reverse complement strand
ACTAAAGAAATTGGACTGGTTCCGTGAGTCAGTTGGAGTGGTTGATTCAGGATATGAGTTGTCGAATGAGTTTCTGAGTTTGAGTGAGGTTCTGAGTCAGTCGGTGAGTCTGGGGTTGTGAGAGTCTTTGTGAATCGAATGGTTAAGAATGTTAAATAAAACCTTGGTAATAGGAAGGGAATAAGATCAGAGGCATATTAAAGAGGATGGTGTGTCACTGATGACTAAAGAAATGTCATTTTATTATCTAAAGTCTGGTATCTAAAATGGAATTTGGAAAAAAAGGTGATTATGAATTGCTACAGTAGATGTAGTGTTTTAACTTTATATAATATAATGTTAATCTAAATTGCTAAATGCATTTTAGGAAAAAAAAAACTATATTATAATAAAAGATTGAAACAGCATTGCATGGAGATCGTTAAAAAGAGAAAAGGAAAAAGTATAATGCTCTTTGTATAAACAACAAAGAAATAGTTTATGAAGGCTTGTTTTAGAACAAAGGTAGAGAACAAAAGGTAAAGTAATTTGAGCTGTACCCATTACAGTTCTATGTGCAGACTGCTATATATGAAGAAAACATGCAGTGTTTTCCTCATTTTTTGCTTACTGTCCGAGTTTATGCAAGATGTCGAAGTTATTCCAGAGACATTAGTCTTAAACACGATTTAATTATAAACCTCGCTTTACCTTTTTTCTCTTAGATAAGTACCCAAGTAGTTACAGAAGAGATACCTAATATAAAAGAGAAGTGTGGAAGCCTACATGTAAAAAGATCCTCGTCCAACACAATACTTAATATAATGGAGGCTGTCACTCGCTCAGGACTTCGTAACACCCCTTGGGACCATCCTCCATTGACGGGGCTCAGACTGTGGCGCTCCCATTAGCGGACTATAATGGAAAAATAACAGGCTTTTGTAATTAGCGCAACATTGACAAGAGGGAAATTTTCGTGGAATATGTGAAAGAACAAATTAGTGTTCCTGCGCCAGACTTCTTTAGAATTAGTGTTCAAGTTTGTGTTCATAGTTGGTGAGTTGATGTTTTCTGTGTTCATTCTACTAGATAGAGCAGAGAGAACAATTTGCTGCTACATATGACTTACGCTCTAGTGATTATGTACTCGGTTATATAAGCATATGCAGTATTTCTACACGGAGGTATATAATCATTTGAGTTTGTGTGAGGATATGTGTGTGTGGTGGCTTTGCATGTGCCTCC
>NC_051406.1:33586335-33586752 GCF_015228065.2 Penaeus monodon | reverse complement strand
GTGTAGAAAAGTAACGATTATAAAAAGCTGTACCTTTGTATACATAAACAGTAATAACATTCATTTCCTCCCCCTTTTTCTGCATCCTTCAAAACGACCTTATTTTTATTGCAGCGAGACGGGGAAAGTTCTCACCACAATGAAGGCAGGCGATTTCTTCGGAGAAATTGGAATCCTTAACTTAGACGGTCTGAACAAGTAAGTTTTACTTCCTACAGCTTATGATTGTTTGTTAAGAGAAAAAGAACGCATGAACTATGTAGGAAATATATTATTTTTCTGTTTTCTTTTCGACTTTTTTGTCTTTTTGTTGTGTTCCTTGAAACCGCTTGACTTTTTAAACCTTTTCATTTTGTTCGTTGTGAGATACTACATACAACGTAACAAACCTCTCCCTGCCTTTTATAAAGAAAGGAA
>NC_051406.1:33586156-33586311 GCF_015228065.2 Penaeus monodon | reverse complement strand
GCCCTACAGTTAATATCTCCAATTAGAGATATCAACCTGCATGATATTATGACCTTGATCCTCATGCAATGAAAAAGTTACTTCCATGCAGTATTTAACCGTCCTCCGTCTCTGGTCACAATTTCTTTTTGCTGTTCAGGAGGATAAGGTATTGT
>NC_051406.1:33582982-33583312 GCF_015228065.2 Penaeus monodon | reverse complement strand
AAAACAGACCCCCTACTGTAGGTATCTCCGAATTCTTCTACTTGAATTACCTTTGCCTTCACGCGCGGTACCCTTCTCAGTCCCTCCACTGTATCCCCGGCTAAGCTGCTTTGTATGGGCGCTCTCGTCCCCCGCTGGTAATTAGACTGGGTAGCGTGCCATTTCTTGTTTATCTATTTATTCAATCATTTGATCATTTCTTACCTTTGCTGGTTTGCTGGTTTTCCTCTTCTGCATTGTCGTTTGTATCTCTGCTTTTGAATTATCTATTGATTGGACCAATTTTGTTTTTGTTCTGATAAGCAACCCGTCTACAGTCTCCAGGAGGAA
>NC_051406.1:33581443-33581702 GCF_015228065.2 Penaeus monodon | reverse complement strand
TTTTTCTAACATAAATTTAAAAGACTACGTTCCGAAACTACATCCAACGATAACCCACAGCCACAAACAAAGCCTAGATGTCCCAACGCTAAAAGATAAAAATACAAAATCATATGAAGCATAAATGAACAAATAAAAAAACCGGCTCCCTTTCCTCCTGCAGGCGAACGGCAGACGTCCGGTCGGTGGGATACTCGGAGCTCTTCAGCCTCTCGCGCGAAGACGTCCTCATGGCCATGAAGGATTACCCGGAGGCCCA
>NC_051406.1:33578428-33581355 GCF_015228065.2 Penaeus monodon | reverse complement strand
AGTATGGGGGAGGGAGAGAAGAAGGAGAGAGGGGAGGGAAGAGGAGGGAAGTATGGAGGAGGGAGAGAGGGTAGAGGGGTATGGGGCAGGGAGAGAGGAAGGAGAGAGGGGAGGGAGAGAGGGGGGAGGGACGAAGGGAGTATGGGTGAGGGAGAGATGGGGGAGGGGACGAGGGGAAGGGAGAGAGGAAGATAGGGAGGGTAATGGGTATAGGGGAGGAGAAAGGAGGGAGGGGAGAGAATACAGGGTAGAAAGAGAGGAAGGAAGAGAGGAGGAAGAGAGGAAGGGAATAAGGAAGGGAAAGAGGAATTGAGGGGATGGGGAGCTGAAGGGGGAATAAGGTGAATGGGAGAATAAAGGAGATTGGAAAGTGGAGAAAGAAGCTATGAGGAAAAAAGGTAAGGGAAGTAGAGAGAGAAAAGGTGGATAGTAGGGGAAGGGATAAAGAGAAAGAGGGAGGGGGGGAGGGAGACAGGGGAGCAATGAGGAAGAGGCAGAGTAGGAGGGAGAGCCAGATAAATGAAAGAATAGACAGATAAATAGAAATTAATAGACATGCAAACAAGCAGAGAGGTAGAGGAAGAGACAGGGAGGGAGAGATTATCCTAAATCCTTTATTTAGCCTTCGTACTAATGCAAATTGATTATCCGTAGTGTAATTACTTGTCAAAAAGGATTCACCAACAAGCGCTTCTGACACCCCTGCTTCCTCCCTCATAATAGAAAAGGCAATAAAATCCCTTTCCCGAAGCCAAAACTACATTCGTATGACCTCGTATAATTCGTCATATCCGCTGTGAGCTGTGTTATTGCCCCCTCTGTTGGCGAAGGTCGGAGGTCGCTCTCTAAGTCTTCCCGATTCTCCTTGCCCCTCTTTTCCGATTTCTCTGTTGTTCTTTTGTCAGTTCCTCGCTTTCTCTGTTCCTCTGTTTCTCTCTTCATCGGTTCTCATTCCTCTCCTTTTGCTTCCCTCTTTGCTTTCTATTATTTTCCCGTCCCCTCGCTTCTCCTCATTCCCTCTTCGCATCTTTATATTACTCTTCTTCGTCGTCTTCCTTATTCTCCTTATCCTCCTATTCCCATTTTTCAACTCATTTTTTCTCTTCCTCCTTTTCTTCTTTGCTCTGATTATTCAGTCTTCTTCTCTTCTGTTTTCTCTTTTCAAGTAACTGCCTTATCCTCCCCCTTCTTCCCCTATTCCTTCCCAACGCGACTTGCCTTCTTCCTCGGGTGAAGAGAAAGGGCCGAGACGAAGGCCCTAGCGTATTCAGTGCCCACACCCCCGGCCACATGCGACTCTTGACGGCCTAATTGGCAGCTCTCCGCCTCAGAGCGTTTTGTAAAGTATCGACAAGATCATAAGTCGCAATTTGTTTTCCTTCAGATCCTGCATATAAAAATCGTAGATTACTTCCAAGTCATATTCTGATTTAAAAGTAAAGAAAGTATTCTATTAGGATAATATAACCTTAAATGAGAGATTTTTTTTTTCGTAAGGCTCATAATGAAAGGAATATATTAGAATGGCCCCCCTTGCAAGAAAAAAAAATAGTGTCTAGAGGAAGTTTCCCGGAGAAAAGTAAAATAAATCTAGGGATTTCCTTTCGTTGGCACAGGGACTTTCTGGTAGGTGCTTCTTCTCGGGTTCTCTTCGTCTGACTTTTTCTAGGGACTTCATCTCGGTCTTCCTCTGGGGACTTCTTGGATTTTTCCTCTACAGAATTGCCACTTGGAGCTCCTTCTGGGGACTTTCTTTGGAGTGTTGACCGAGGAGAAGCTGTCCTCCAATAGGGAATCTGATCCATGTGTTGCTCACGAGACTTAATGATACTTGACGTCCGAGTGAGGAGTATAGATTTTTTTTTTGCGTAGTTTTATGATAGAAGATAGATGTATGCTAGTATACTTCCTATATGAACAAAGAAATGGATATTATAAGTCTATTTTCGTTCGAGTAATGAAAGAACATAGGGACAACAGTTATCATAGAGTGGTCTGATAAGCGAATGGGAGTGTAAAATAACTGCATATTATTTACGAAAAGTTATAAAAATGTTCATAAGAATATCAAAATTTCATCATATGACCCAATAAGCTAATCCCATTCGCCCGTTTTCGCATCGCTCTCGCCTCCTGCAGGAAATCCTCCAAAGCCTGGGGCGCAAGAGGCTGATGGAGGCGCGCCACCAAGCCTCCAAGTCGGGCTCCTCGGGCTCCAGCAAGCGAGGGACGCCTTCGCCCAACAAGGAGAGCGGCCTCGAGGACAAGAACGCCAAGAAGATCGTGAGTCGGCTGCGCTCCGACGTGACCGCCATCAGAAACGCCTTCAGGAGGAGTAAAGGGACCACCAGGTGAGGCCACTTGAGGGCGACGCGCAGCGGAGGTCGGGCATTGCTTTGTAATGACTAGGTATGGAGCGGCCGGCAACGTGTAGCTGCAGTTAAGGCGAACGGTACAGTCGTTCGCTAATTCCCCTTTCTGTTTTCACTCGAGGCGGATTTTTTGTGTCGCTTGGTTCACGAACCCCGCAGGATTCAGAGGTATTTCGACTTTGCAACACTGCACATGCAAGAGCTCATTCACCCGCTTGGATATCGCAGCTGCACATGAAAGCACATTGAAATCAGCTGGTAATTTGCATCTAAGAGGACTGCCAGACGCTGAGTGAACAGGTCTGATATGAATTCAAAGGAATGTGTAAGTACATATTATATATATTACAGTAGCGTTGAAGGCGAGCTTTCCTTTGTTATAACTGCTTAGTATACATTCCTCGAAATGAATGTAACGAAGTCATTGTCTTTTTAAAAATAATTTCTTTGAGCAAAGGCCAAACCTGTTTTGTGAATGTTAACATGTTTTTGGACGCAAACATATTCTTTTTAAATAAATATATAGTATATTCTGTCAGATTCATACATGCTTAA
>NC_051406.1:33575493-33576326 GCF_015228065.2 Penaeus monodon | reverse complement strand
AATGACAACAAGAAAATAATAGATTATAAAGCCGCAATCTCAAATATCTTCACCTCCTTTCGCAGTCAGAAAGGAAAGCCTAATAAAACGGTAAATAAAGCCCTGTGCTTTAGTTGCAACTTGGCCAAAGAAATCTTCAGTCCACTCTTGGCTCGAGTGTTGACCAAGTCACTCCCCACTGAATATCTAACTTGCGAAAAACAGATCAGTTTTCAGAATCAGAGACAATGAAATAAGGAGAAAATGACAAATCTAGAATAATAAGATTATATTAGAATGTTATGTAAATATAATGATACCTTTTTTTTCTACACACTTTCCGTTAGTTTCTTACAGCTGGAAGATATACGTAGTGGCAACATAGCAATTTTGTGTCACATACATAAGCACTTAGTTTTAAGGCCGGAGCTTTTCCGAGGAGGAGACCAAACACTAGACCAGCTCACTATGTTAAAGAAGCTTTTTTGTATCGTTTGCTGTGCTAATTTACACAAGCGTTCAGTAGTATAGAGAGTCGCATTCTGTGCAGTTGCAGCTGAAGGGAAAAAATTAATTGCAAACTGCTAGATCTAGAGTGGACGGCGAAGAGAAACCTTCGTAAATTTTTTCGATTATTATTATTGTTTTCTCTCTTTTTTATGTCTTCTTTCCTCTCGTCTTTCTAGTGTGTTTGGACTACACACGAATTGTCTGTCCTTTCGTGAATTGGCTTCTCATCCTTTTTTCTTTCTTATTTTGCTTTTCGTTTTTTCATTTCTATTTGTTCGTTTGCTTGTCTTGTTTTGTCTTTATCTTCGCTCTGTTTTATAAGAATTTTTCTCGTTGTATAAAGG
>NC_051406.1:33575009-33575153 GCF_015228065.2 Penaeus monodon | reverse complement strand
CTGAAACTTTTATTTTCATTATTTTAATTTTCAAGCATAAACAACTCTTCATTTCTTTGAGAATGCGTCTGCAATTACTGTAAAATATTTTGTACAGAGACGTATAGGAAGATTTATTCCAAATAATAAAATCAGCACACAAAT
>NC_051406.1:33574493-33574870 GCF_015228065.2 Penaeus monodon | reverse complement strand
GAAAAACATTGAAACTCGGAATAAATGAGTAATGAAAGGAGTATCTATATCTACGTCTGTATATAAATCCTCACATGCTTCTGGCCTGCAAACACGCATGAAAAGATGAATCACACGAAACGCATCCCGAAAAGATGTTGAACTCGGCATCAATCTGATCTTGAATAATATGAAAAGAAAAACATACTTTATAATTAGCTAGTTCTTTTAGATTAGAATATTAAGCAGCGTCGTTTCCCGCTGCGAGGGCTACGGCAACAAAATTCACAAAATCATCACAGTAAGTGAAAGTAAGGTCTTTCAGAGGATTCAGCCATCTTCATCCACCTTTCATCATACAATCAGCATAAGTATTTCTCTTTCTCTTTCTTTCCATT
>NC_051406.1:33574204-33574328 GCF_015228065.2 Penaeus monodon | reverse complement strand
ACTAGCTGTCTCTCAACCTTTTTCTGTCTATCAATGTGATTGTTGCCATCTGAGAACTAAAGGTGATCTTGCTATACTGTGCTAATGGTGTAATCTTTCTTCTGTTTTCTTGAATGTGAAGGGG
>NC_051406.1:33573437-33574065 GCF_015228065.2 Penaeus monodon | reverse complement strand
ATGCCACTTACTTACTGTTTTTGGCTAAGAAACAGATAATTTATCGATGTGAAGAAAACCTGCATTATCTTATACTATGCTATAAATACCTTGTTGCAATCTGTCCATTGTCTTGTCTCATTATTTATGAAACAGATTTTATGTTTCATTTCATGCTTTTTCCTTTTTTCATCCTTTTTAAGTTCAAATGAAGAAAACAAAACAAAAATAAATGCCTCCTAGCAGCTGGTAAGACATGCCATGAAAAAAACGCAGCTAAGTTTGTAGCTTTCTGCACCCTTTAAGATCTTACTAGCAATGAGCTCTTTTTTTATTTATGTTCTCTTCCACGATCTTTCGCATAGAAGCCTTTCAGATTATCATCACCTACCCCTCCTTCTCTTCTAGGTACACGGAGACATTGGAACAAGACCATATTACAGAGCGCTCAACGTAAGATTTTCGTTCTCTCACTCATCGTTGTCAGTACAGTGGCTGCAAGTACCCGCTTAGTCCCTACCTTTAAAAAGAGAAAAAAAAAACATATACTTCTCTTGTTTAACATTTTTGTTTTTCGTCCAACTACTTATCTCGTATTTTATTTTCGTTTTCTATTTACCTTTATAAAAGCAATGCCTCGCACTCAAGT
>NC_051406.1:33572432-33573359 GCF_015228065.2 Penaeus monodon | reverse complement strand
GACCCTCCCCCCATCCCTGGAGGTGTGGAAAATTATCTCAAAGTTTATTAATCTCATTATTATCCAGATTTGCACGCAGTCTGCACCAGTAGACTTTTTTCTCTTAACATGAAGCGGGTTTTTTTCTCGTTGTGTTAGACCTCTCTGAAGTGGACGAAACAGTAGAATGCACGTAATGTTTTTGCGTGTTATATTCACAAGTTCAATCCTGTACTGACCGCATAAACAAAACAAATTAAAATAGAAGATGCATAGAATAAAGAAAAATCTGAAAGTCTAGCTTGACGCAGATTTTAAAAACCTTGAACAGGCTGATGGAACCTAGTGTGAGAGAAATAGAGAACTTGAGCTGGATATAGTGAGTGAGGTGGCGGGATCACGACCCCAGTGCACTGTCTTTAGAATCGCCAAGATTGATAACAAGTCGTATCATAAACCCCAGTAATAATAACAAACATAAACCTAGTAATGATAACAGATTCCCTTCGTGTTTCACCTTTCACCTGTAAATACCTAACGGTCGCACGCCTTAACAAAATAACATAGTAGGTGTAATGATGTAATGACTACCAAGTAAAACGTACAAGGATAGGAGATAGCTTAAGAGTAAGATTTTTTTTTAAATCGATGGTACGGCATGATCTAAACCTTAGAGCCGTTGGTCGAAGATATAGAACATTCCTACACAGAAATGTTGGCTTTGGAGTGAATATATTATGATAAAGACCACCCCCAAGCGTCTTCTTTAACTATATCTTGTGCTCTTGGCTTCTGAAATATCCATCACTTTTTTCCACTTTGGCACGACTCTTGCAAGCTTTTCGCAGATCTGCTCGGCCCTCTTTCTCAGCTTTCACCAATCTCTGCTAAAATAAGCTTGTCACCATCTTCGCTACAAAACCTCGGGAGAGCTATTACTTCTGTGGG
>NC_051406.1:33572306-33572395 GCF_015228065.2 Penaeus monodon | reverse complement strand
CCTTTTTGGTTTCTTTTTGCTTCCTCGAGCTCCTACGCCCACGCTTTCCTCAGGACTCGGTTACATATTCCTTGCCTCACACGCATGAC
>NC_051406.1:33571583-33571680 GCF_015228065.2 Penaeus monodon | reverse complement strand
GAACGAACGCACCACCTCAGACACCCCCATGACCCTATGACTCCCATCACACTCCACAACATTCCTCCTTCACAGACCAGCAGACGAAACAGGAAAG
>NC_051406.1:33570930-33571520 GCF_015228065.2 Penaeus monodon | reverse complement strand
TATCCTGCCATCTGTTGGCCCTGTTGTCGCTTACTGTTCCCTGTTTTTCTTCAAGGGACAATGAGACCCTCGAACTGGAGCCGCTAACGGCAGAACACCGCGCAAGCCTGGAGGACGAGGCGCCCGTCAAGCGTATACTGAAGTGAGTAGCGAGAGAGGTAGAGGGACTGAGTAGAGAGGGAAGCTTGGAGTAAGCTTTTGCGAGGTCTTAGAAGCTTTGTAGTGAAGGGAGAAGGAATAGAGAGTAGAGTGGGAGGGAGGGAGATAAGATAAGGAGAGATGTGGTTCAAAAAAAAAGGTAAGAAGACAGAGGGGCGATAGAAAGATTCGGCAGTTAGAAAGTTGGACGTCTGTAGTCAAGTCGAGTTCTACTGCTTGTAGGGTAGTCTACAGTAGGGTTGGCTGAAGGGCATCACGCCTGCGAAAGGGTATCTGAAGTCCTGTAGGGAGTGGCAGCAAGGTGGGAACAGAGGGAGTCGAAGATGAGTTGCAGCAATACGAAAGAAGCGGAGAGTTTCAGGTTGTCGTGTTTCCGCATTCTGCTCGTAAATGTGTATGTGTGTGCGTGTTTTCGGGTTCAATTCCTAAAT
>NC_051406.1:33569199-33570707 GCF_015228065.2 Penaeus monodon | reverse complement strand
GTTTTACATATGGGTGCGTGGGTCTCTTAAACGTGGTTATGAGTAAGCTCAAGCATCAGTGAGTGCGAAAGAGTTACTACATGCGTTTGTCTATATCTATGTAATCATGAAGACGAAAGTTAGTTAACCTGTGTATGTATACACAAGTTTGCTTTTATGTGTACGTACATGTAATTACTTGAGAGTGTATATCCGTGTCCAAATGCTATTCAAGAAAACGCTAGGAAGATGCAGCGGGTAAGTATAATGTTAAGTTCCTCCAACCCGAGTCTCACTGTGCCTCCATTTCCTCCACCGCCTTGGTATATGTGCTCCGCTCCTTTATGATTAGTGAGTCCGTCTTGAATTCAGGAGTTTCTCTATTTACCATTGTCTCTCTCTATTCTGAGGATGCTCGTACAGACTGACAACAGAACAACACGCTCTTTGCAGTTCTTTTCACTTGTGGCGGAGGCTTCTAGGGTGAATGGGTGTGGAAAGAGCTGTAGTTTTTTTGTGCAGGGAATTGTGTCACTTTTGTTCAAGTGATGTTCATGATGTTCTCGCAGGATATCTTTGTTGCGATCCTCTGAGCAATAATCAGTGCACCAGCTGCAACAGAGGTTATCACATGATGAGAATTTACTCTTTATGCTTTGTTAACAGATGTCTGTTATTTGTTTTCTTTGTATATAAAGGTCATGGTAACAGATAAGATAAGTGATAATTAATATTTTGCTGACGATGGATGGAATGATGAAGTCTACATCTGTACGAGTTTGTTAAAGAATGAAATGTTTCTTCACCCCAAGAACAGCTGAGGTTAGCCTTCTGCAACGTCCATCCCATCGCCATGCAACATTTGACAGATGTTTATTACTGTATCTTGATTTGACAGCTTTACTCCAATATCCTTTGCGATAGTGGTTGGTATGGCCTAACTCTCAGTAGTTGCATTACATCCTGCTAACAGCTTATTTGAATGAGTAATTGTATCATATACAGACTGCTTCATATCATCATCTAGTATCAGATACACAAAATTCATCATTACATTCCTAACATTCAGCATAGATGAAGTGAATATATTCTAGTAATGCAGAGCAGGCTTTAAAGCTTATTCCCAGGCAATTAGCAACAAACAAGCACTTGGCTGTAACTTGCCAACGTGAATGAAAAGACGTAGCCCAAGAAACAGGTATGTTAGGGTTAAAATTAGTTTTCACATGAAACGAGAGGATCATAGATAATCTTGTCACAATAGACAGAATCTTGCCATTAATGATTTGATGTTCAGAGGCCATGGACTTTGCCCTAAATAGTCTATCCGTCTTGTAACCATGGCATCTTGGTCCCATCAGACACCCAAGCCAAAAGCGACACTCTACTCGACTCGACAAGCGTGTGTCCTTCAGGTACAGAGAAGCCCCCCCCCCCTATCTTATACCAACCATCAGATAGGATATTTTCCAATTTTTTCCATCACCAAAGTTGTTGAGTGAGATCATGATGATATTCTTAAGGTTTCC
>NC_051406.1:33567163-33569168 GCF_015228065.2 Penaeus monodon | reverse complement strand
GATGGCCATTTCGACGTTTTTTCTCACTGAGCCGAATCAGTAACTATGGCGTCTTGGTCCCACCAGACACCCAAGTCAAAAGAGACAGTCAACTCGAGCCAGCAAGCGGGTGTCATTCAGGTACAGAAGTCTTGCTTAGAGCTTTTAGAAGAAGCTTTAGTCTTCCTACAAATGGACCTGTTGTAGTTTCATTATTAAGATCGTTAAAAATTGTTATGGCGGCGGAGGTCGAGGAGAGATGTAATGTGCATTCAGCTTCGAGTAGGAAGATCGGCATATTTTTATCCTGCTCTTGCTCTAACTTCACTAAGATCAGTCTCGACAGCTTTGTTCATGACCTGGGAGTTTGATCTTACTCAAGTGTAGCAAAGAAATGCCGATCTTGTTCTTTTTTTTGCGAATGCTGTTACATTTCCCTCTTGTACTTCGCGGCGTAGTGAATGTACTCACAGTTTCCTCATATATATATATTTTTTGCATGCTCTCCCTCTTCTCTTCAGTAACAAGAACCAGGTGTTGATATCAAACTCTCTGGCCAAAGTTGCGTTAGTTGTGTTTATAACTTACCACGAGGATTTTTGTTCGACCTACTTTTGTTGGTATTAATAAACAACAGACGTTATTTTCATCTTTCAACCACGTTCACAGTTTAGAGTTCTTTTTTCATATAACAGTGTTGATATTTTGTACCAGCCACGTCTGTCTAGATGTCAGAACCTCTACCTTTAGGCAGACCCTCGAGGCAGGGAACCAAAGACAGTCCTGTCCGTTGCAGAATTTTAACCATTCAGAAAGTATAGTTTTGTAATAAATGAGCTTTCACGAAATGGACCTTGTATATGTTTACTGTCTGAATAACTTCTTGATGCCATTATACAGTTGGACAAACAACGCTTGAAGAGTTATTTCAACGCAGTTATTTTCATCCTTATTTGTTTAGCCTTTGGTTTGTATTTCGCTGCTTAGTATCAATTTTTTTTTTCTGCGAGAGTAGATAACCGAATAGTGTCTTGTTTTTTCTGTACTTTCTTTTTTCTCTCTCTAACTGGCCAGTTAACGTGAAATGACAATGGGCGCAGAATAAACTGGGTTGTTCATAAAACACGAACACTCTAGAACAAACCGCATTACGAATAGCAGACGTCATAGGTTTGCGTCACATTCTACGCACAGTAACATCACGAAGTACTGCAGTATCTCACCTCAAGTTAGAAGATGCCAAAGCAGTTACTCCCACAGTGATTTACAACAACAGTCATCTATATATCCATATCTTTTTTTCTTGGCAAAAGGCATCCATTGATAGTAAGGCATTTGGCGTTTGATTTGGCAATACTACGCATGAAATGAATAAATATACAAATAAACAGAAAAAGAAAACAATTTATACACAAGAACCTCACTTAGAATATCGAGATCAAACACGCACTGTATTTAGAGCGTATTGTAGGAGACTGTATCCAGTTTAACCGTATTATCAGTATTATAGTATTATAACACGTAATTCATGCTAGTAAGATGTAGTGTTGGTTGACGCAGTGTTCGTAATATGGCTAATGAAAAATGAAGAAAAAAAACAGTCTAAATCCTCAGAGATAAATTACTATAACGTAAAAAGGGATTGCAAGACAGTGTGTCTTTTATTTACATTATTATTGTCAACACAAAAGAAAGAAAAAACAAAGTTTTAGCAAAACTTTTGGCGAAGAGGCAGCGTTCCTCGGCATCCTGGTCACTCTCATTAGCAAGTGATAGATTTCGGACTTTTACATACTAGTGACATTTGATAGCCATTCCTATCTTTTGTTTCAATAATCATTATGACTATAATTATAATTTTTGATTCCTCCACACACTCCAGTCTTCCTAAACTCCCACTTTGTCACTTTTCATTGGCTACGTTTTGATGTCTAGGAACTACGTTTAATACTCTTGTTCTTTTTGTACTATTGGCACCTCCTCTATTGTTTTGTTCCTGCCCTTTAGATTTCAGCACACTAAAGTG
>NC_051406.1:33566018-33566322 GCF_015228065.2 Penaeus monodon | reverse complement strand
GTTGTTGCATTTCAAAGGAATGTAGATTTCGTAACCCTTAGTCTAATAACTACAAGCAGTTTATGACTTCGCATTTCCAGGTTAACGTGTTCATGTCTTGTGTACAAGAATAATTAAACCTTCACTTAATCACCCCGTGCGTGAACCATAACTTAAAGGGTCACAAGAGACCGCTTATCCATAAACCGATATATCATACACAATGTGTTTCAGATTTTGTAATAGACTAGAGGGCTTGTATCCCCTCCCAGCCCCAACACCCCCCCCCCCTCTGTGTACAAATGTTGCATCTTCATTTTCTTTA
>NC_051406.1:33565741-33565990 GCF_015228065.2 Penaeus monodon | reverse complement strand
GAGGTAGCTCCAGCCTTGCCCGGTGGCGACTCACTCGTAACCCTTTCCCACCGGAATTCCCTTAGGAGGATCAGCGGCCGCAGCGGCAGCGACTCCTCGACGGGGACGCGGGGCGTGCTCAAGCGGATGGCCAGGGTCACCAGCGACGAGGTCACGCAGGCCGTGAGTCCGGGGCGGGTGCCGTCCAACGAGGAGCCGCAGGGCGTGCTGGGGGCGGGCCTGCCCCTCCTGCAGCGCCTCAAGCTCCTC
>NC_051406.1:33564753-33565516 GCF_015228065.2 Penaeus monodon | reverse complement strand
GACGGCAGCCAGCCGCCGCAGGAAGGCGCCAAGGAAGAGCAGCCGCCGAAGCCGCAGCCGGAGAGACTGGTCAGCGTCGACAAGGAGGGCGCCAAGCCGAGCGAGGCCAAGGCCGAGGTCGTGGAGGCCAAGCCGCGGCCGGGCGGCCTCCTGAAGGGAAGACTCAGGGCGGCGGTGCTCACCAAGGCGCCGCCGCCGACACTCCCGATCATGGAGGTGACGCCGTCGGGAGAGGCTGCCTCGCCGTCGGCGTCGGCCGACAAGGACAAGGCCCCGTCGCCGACCGCCGAGGAGAAGGAGAAGGCCGACGCGGCAGCCAAGCCGACGGCCATCAATGACCTGAACAAAGGTGTCGAGAAAAAGTCTCCCGAAGGCGAAAACGGAGATAGGTTAGGTAGTGAGAAACCCCTAGACTCAAAGGACATTCACGCGAACAGTAACAGCGTGCAGGGCGGCCAGGCTTTGGAAAGAGCTTTCGGAAAACTTTTATCGAAAAAGCTAAACACTGCCCCCAGGGAACGGACCAGTCCGACTGTGATAGAGAACCCGGTAGACGATGGACTCAAGGTGCAAAATACAACGAGCAAAGAAAAGATAAGTCGAAGTGATAGTTTTAAGCGCGCCATGGACGAGGGCCTCATCCGGAGCACGGAGGAGCCGGACCTGAACATCAAGCCGTGCGAGGAGCCGCACGAGGCCGAGGCGGCGCCCCCGGAGAGCGAGGCCGACGCCCCGACGCCGGAGACCGCCGACAAGAAGGCCG
>NC_051406.1:33564214-33564699 GCF_015228065.2 Penaeus monodon | reverse complement strand
CGGAGGAGCAGGCGCTCGAGGCCGAGAAGAAGCTGGAGGCGGAGGGCAAGGAGCGGCTGGAGCGGCTCATCAGGCGCTGCGGCAGCGAGCGCAGGAGGAGCAGCTCGCCCAAGCTCGCCCGCACGCTGACGTCTCGCCAGCACCACAGGGTCGACTCCCTCAAGGTAACCTATGCATTGCGTCGTTCGTCTGTCATGCTCATATCCAATAAGTGCCGTTGATTTATATATCCCACTCATAGTTTCTAAACCAGAATAAAAAGAAACGTTAATTAGACATGCTTAAGCCGGCGACGAAGGCCCCGCGGATGTCAACTTTTCTTTCTCTAATAACATAGTTATATAAGGCCTCTAAATTAGCTATTTTTCTTACGGGCGAACAGCGCATATCACTTCTCGGTCTCACTTGGCCCTCCAAATATCGCCTTAACCCAACTACCATCGGACAACCTGACACCATTCGCAGTTCAAGAAATCAATTTAGGT
>NC_051406.1:33564067-33564172 GCF_015228065.2 Penaeus monodon | reverse complement strand
TGCCGTCATCAACTGACGTGTGTGCATTTTCTTTGTTTTTTTGAATTATCACTCTTTTCGAGTTACCATCTAGAAACTGATTTACCATTCTGTTTTCAAATAATT
>NC_051406.1:33563472-33563976 GCF_015228065.2 Penaeus monodon | reverse complement strand
ACAAATACTGGAGGTTTTGAATAACGAAAGAAAACAACTGCACAACTTTCGTGTGCCTTTGTGTGTCTGTGATATTAGGAGGACAAAGTGTTCGACCTTTGCTTTTGCCTCTGCTTTATCAATCCTTCTAGAACAATGTTATTATCTTTTCTCTTTCTGCGAAGTTCGAATGGTTCTCATCAATTTTCAGATGGAAAATATAAGTATTATTATTCTATTCAAGCATTAATATCGATATTTGCATTATAGTTTAAAGATTACATCGGATTTTTTTACTTCAGTGAGTACATCAATCCTTCTGTAGATCATGTTATTATCTTTTCTCTTTCTAGTTCTTGTATTTTTCTTTCATCCTTTTCGATGGATATATATGTATTCTTATTCTATTCACTTAATATCGATATTTGCATTTATTTATAAGATTACATCGGGATATTTTACTTTATTGAGTACTCATTATATATTTCCTGTTTATTGAAATGTATTTCTTGATATGCTATTTCT
>NC_051406.1:33563227-33563344 GCF_015228065.2 Penaeus monodon | reverse complement strand
ATATTTAATCTCTTATACCTATATCTGTCTTTGGATATATCTATTTATTCTGTGTATCTACTTATCTAGCTCTCTGTCTGTTCATCTGGATCTTTCTGCCTTCTGTCGGTCTATTTC
>NC_051406.1:33559749-33562884 GCF_015228065.2 Penaeus monodon | reverse complement strand
ATTTTCAAAGATATTATCGGATGTTATTAGTCGTTACATTATCTTTGTTATCAAGTGTATTTTATCGCCATAATTGCTGTTTCTGCTTACATTTTCCTACCGTTATCACTCTCCTTCCTATTCATATCTTAACATGTTTTATTTATTATTATCATGAATATTTATTACTGTTAGTTAACGTTATTTTTAGCCCACTATATTTTTCAAAATTAATTACAGACTTGAGTTATCGATTGAGAATGATATAATATAGAGAATGCATGTGCTAATACCGACGACATAGCAATTTGTAGAGAGTTAACCTGCGTGCTTTAAACCCTTAGTCATCTCTAAAGCAATCAAAGATTAACGCACCCAAGTCAGATTTAATACCCTCTCACTTAATATACAAACTACTAAAGCAAAACAACAGATAAACGTTCTTAAAATTCCTTCTTTTAACAAAGGGCTGTGGTCATACCTAGAGAATGTCCTAACATGACGTGTCTCACAACGCTTTCCATAACCTTAATCAGGTACCAAGCGACGACGTCTCCCCCCCACTGTCCTCTCCCGAGAGCACCGAGACGCCGGAGAGAAAGTCTTTGAAAAGTATATTAAAACGCATGTCTCGGGAGGACTCCAGAGGAAACCTATTGCCCCCTGATGGTGCTGATCTTCGGAAACTCATGAAAGCTCCGACGGTGGAAGGCTTTGTCGCCAGAAGATCAAAGCTCAGTAAATCCGTGTCGTTCCAGCGGAAGACCCTCGCCTCGCCGCCGCCGCCAGCTCTTCTGGACGAACTAAAGAGCTCGCAAGTTGACGGCTCTGGCAACGGGGCTCCCCTTATTACCTCTGTGTTGCCTTCAGTTCCGTCTAAAGAGTCAGCGAAGGAAAGTCGAAGCGCGACCACGGACGGAGTCAACAAACTTATGGCAAAGCTTGGTTCCATGGGGCTGGACGGGTCCCCGGATACTCAGACTCAGGACCTAGTCATAGGTGTCAGAAAGATTCTGAGAGACAAAATGGTTAGTCACAACTGGTTTGCAGTTGAGTAAACGTAAAGTAGATGTTGGTAAAGACATTTGATCGGACACGGTGACAGTATCAGTAACGAAGTAATTGTCTTGCAATACAGTGCATGTAAACCAATAGCAAGTCTCGCGTAACCAGACAGAGCTCTCGGTAAGAAAAGTTGACTCTGCCCTCGGCTGAAGCACGGAGTGGGAAGGCAATATCATTACAGGCTAATCATCAGCTGATAAAATCAAATTATGCAACTGCGCAAGCATGTTAACTTTCAAGAAATGCCTCGACTAGGAATCAGACCATCGTTTTCAAGAATTGACGTCTGCTTTTTGTTCAAGGAGTACAGTAGGACGTTTGTAGTATGCCTTGAGTCTTTGAATGAGCAGGACCTCAATTGCTTTTTAGCTTTTGAATACTTTATCATAAATTCTGGTTGATATTTCATGCAGTGAGATGATGTACTAAAGAACCGTAGTGATGCCACTTGCATCATCATTAGTGAAAGATATTAAGAGTAGATAAGCTAACTTCACTGTAGACTACTATAAAGTTATAACTAGTAAGCAAGAAAATAGTTATAAAATTCATTTAGAAAAGTCATTAGATTTATATCAAAGCAATTACAGGTATTTATTATACCAGTAACCGGGATACTCTAAACTCTTCTAGCTGATAACAGATAGACCCAAGGCCCGCAAAAAGAAGCAAGCCAATAAAAGATCATTTGCTGATGGTAGCTGAAGAGGAACGCAAAATGACGTCAGATTCCCCCCACCCTCCCTTTGTTTCAAAAAGCTCCTTTTACATGTACGAGTCTCCATCCTCATTATTTATTATACTTTAAATGAACTTCCTTATCCAACGTCCTTGAATTGCTTTTAATTTTTAACCTATTTCCCCTGCAGCCCATTTAAATACGGATGGCATTAAAAGGGATAATCAGTCCCTTGATATTGGTTGGCCAATTAAATATATTGTTTTTCGGTGATAGAATTTAATTTTTCCCCAAAGCATGAGCGATGATTTTATTCCTAGACAAGGATACAGGACAAAAATATCCCCTAATATCTAAATATATATTTTCATAGTTATAATTTTTCCTATTATGATTTGTTTTTCGTTTTGCTTCTGCCATTCCAAAAAAGAACAGAAAAAGCTTGCAATTATATAAACTACATGCATTACTAAATAATATATACAGCTGTTTAAGTTGATAAAATATATAGTTTGCAGCATCCAAATTAGGCTAGTATATGCCAAACAAGAGTCTTATAATAACGAGAGCTCTGATGTGTAACCTACTGGCAAGTGTGTTCAAAAATTAAATTGTCAGTTTTACGATTGTTTGCCCTATAGCACACGTGTTACCCCTTCCTTTAGATCCCATGCTAGTAGCTGTCGTAGAAGTTGCCACAAAACCCACAAACACTTAAAAACTATCCCTCCCCATTTGATTCTCATACACTTGCCTTATAAAAGATTCTCTTGTATTAACAGAGGGTCGCAAATATCAGCCCAAAAAAGAAAACCCTACCTTGTTTAACAGCTAACTCTGACAACACTTCTCTGCCTATCTATCTGCGAGTCTCTCCGCAAAGTCGCTCTTTTCTAAGAATTTTGAGACTAAGGAGAGTGTTGCCTCACAGGATGACGTAGAGGTTGCTTGGGTACAGCGGGTGGAAGAACTCCAGCAGCAGGTGGCGGCGAGGGACGCGACCATCCGGCACTTGACCCACACGATCTCGCGGCTCCAGGTGGGTTAATGAACGCCTTATCACCTGCCTTATGTAATCGCAAGGTCCAGGTTGTTTAAATGCTTCGAATGCACCTTTTGTCTTTCTTTTTAGCGTACAGGTTTTTCTTGGTTCTTCTTCTTTACTTGTATTTTACTATCTTCTCTTTCTCATGCAACCGCATATGCCCACGTACACACACATGTAAATGCAATCACGAAAAGGGAAAATATTAACACAAGTGAATGCATGTTAGAGACGAGTTTGCATCAAAACTTTTTTTTCCCGCAGCGTTAAGGTTGGTTGTCTCTTTGTCTGGGCTAAGGGGATTCTGTATTCAGATAACGTAGAGAGTCTATAGGTCACAGATCCTGGCGCATCAGGAGGCAGGGAG
>NC_051406.1:33557610-33557781 GCF_015228065.2 Penaeus monodon | reverse complement strand
ATCTTAAAAGTTCGAACAAACATGACAACAAATGACAAATCGGCATCAAGAAAACTTTCTCTTCATTTCACTATGCATTAAGCTGTAGAATGCATCACTGGTTTTTGTATGTTGGAATTTCGCGAAGCTTTTTGTTGTTGTTGTTGCATTGTCATTTTCTTAGAGGTTAAC
>NC_051406.1:33556921-33557132 GCF_015228065.2 Penaeus monodon | reverse complement strand
AGGTTGTGAAGCCTTAGGCAACTAATATAGGCCAATCTGGGAGACGTCCGTCAGTATCACATAAAGATTATATTGTGAGAACATAACATTATGGTATTCTGTATCATAAAAATTACACACAAAAAGCACAGATTGCTTATTTTATCTGTAGACAAAAAAATATGGAGATGTCAGGGATATATCGGAGGTTTGAGAAATGGGTCGCTAGTGC
>NC_051406.1:33551700-33553207 GCF_015228065.2 Penaeus monodon | reverse complement strand
TATACATCACAGTTATTCCGAGTACCTGATAAATTCAGTTTATTTAAGGCAAGGTTTGGATCTATCTTTTCGTTTGTCTGTATCTTATTCCAATGTATTCTGCTTTCGTCTTCTTCCTCCTTCCAAAGTGAAGATACCCTATGCTTTCATCTGCTCAGTTCGTGGTTTCAATATAGATAAGATTATTGTCTATGCACCATATGTGTGGGTCTTTGCCTCTGCCCCCTCCCCCCTTGTCTATGCAGGAAATGATATATGTCGTCTATATGGTGCCACCTTAGCATGTACCTCATGTTTGTAGCCCGGATAGTAACAGATATTATGTCATTGTTACCCTTGCTTTAATTTTTAATGTTACATTGTTTTCTATTATTTGTTTTTGCAGACTTATATCTAAAGATAATTTTCACTGTGATAGCAGAAACACCCAGTGTCATTCTTTTGAATTTTTCTCATTGCTAGTCTATGATTATCTTTCCGTACTGTTTTCACAATGTTCGTGTATCCCTTTTTGACCACCGGCATGTCCCGCCCCTTTCCGTGACCTCCACGTGACCTCCCCGTGTGAATCACGTGACCCGAGAAGGCGAGCGTGGGGGTAGAGCCCAGGATAGCCGAGGGCAGCCTTCCCGCCGGAGAACTGGTTCCGTGCCCCTCCATTATTAGGTCGTCCTCGTCAGATGCCAGCACGGACGGGTCGGACGATGACGAGCCCCTCTTCATGGTAGGTCGGGCTTCGCTCTCTCTCAGCAAGCGCTCCGCAACAAAAGGCTTTTTCTCAGATGCTGCTTCTCATAGTCGCTGACTCAGCAGATGCTAGAGGATGAATCCATTTCAGCATGCTCTGTGTGGTGTCGTGTGGACTAAATGTTGTTCGTGTACACTAAATGTTTTTGTTTTGGGATGTGCATGATAAAAATAAAATTTTAAAGAAAGAAATCCACGGTCAGAAAACCAGTGATATTAAACGTATTCGTTCAATACAATATAATTACATCGAAAGCCTATAATGTAAATTTACAGCTGCATATAAAGACGATAAATAGCCCCCTCAAAATGGGAGATATATAGATATAATGTTTCCAATTTTACTAACTTCACTACACATGTGATTGTGATTAACCTAAACACACAGGCAATGAGGTTATTTCAGGTTTTATTGTTTTAAATATTTACCGTGCTTGCATCCTGACACATAAACCAGTTTTATTTGTGCTAAGTATTTGCTTCTACTTTGTTCAATTTTAAGCATCCTATTAGCTGAAGAGATCTAGAGAATTTTATCCTAAAGTAGAGGAGTAGGTTGAAAAATAATTTGGTTTAAATAGAAACAACATTGTTAATTTATCTTCAGCGTAAATCACTTTTAGCCTAAAAAATAGTCTTTAAAACTTATCTTTGGTATTGTAGTTTTCAAAGACTTAAATTACAATAAAGAAGAAAAGAATTTCGTGAAATATAACTTTCTCTTTCTACTTTTCTTTACATATTTACACACAGAAAATGG
>NC_051406.1:33551268-33551663 GCF_015228065.2 Penaeus monodon | reverse complement strand
CGTACGATTAACCGCATGTCTGTGTGAGCATATGTACTCTTTGCAAAAGGAATTGTGATCTCTTTCATGCAAGTGATTTTACCCTTTGATTGAAACGATTAATGCTTTGAAAATAATCGGAAAGTTAAATAAAGATGATGATGGCTTTTATGGGATCGAAGACCATATAACTTTTCCCTTAACAATGTTTTTTTTTATCTATGTTGACTGGCTTGATGATTGCTTTTTCTGTTTCTAATACATTGTGCCTTCTTTTAATCATTATTTTTGATGATGATAATTGTTTGCATTTTCTTACCTTGCTTTTTTTCTAAATTGATTTCCTTAATTTAAGGGTAAACAGAACTCAATAACACAGTGTTGAATATACTTTTTTTCATATTCAAAGTTGTAAG
>NC_051406.1:33549444-33550185 GCF_015228065.2 Penaeus monodon | reverse complement strand
TCAATTTGGTCAAAACTGAGATTTGTGAAAAGAGGATTTTATCTTTTCTTAATATTAGACTGATCCCGAAAGGAGAACTGTTGTAAAGAAGTGAAGAAAAAAAATCACAGAAAATCACAAACCAATAGTTATATTCGTAGGTTCTTAACAGTATGAATGACACACTAGCATGAACTGCCTTTGCTCTTACGAACAGTATGGCAAGGCTTTCTGAATTATTATCAAGCATGGGCATGAAACGCTTCTTATATGGCATTCTTATTATGTCAGCATCATCTTTCTGAAAGGATCTGAGAGGGAGAGAAATGATAATAATAATGCACCGAAGGCATCATAGTGCCAGGCGAGGGATATGGTATATAAAGCGTAATACAAATTCATTTTAGAACTGCTGAACAAGGATTTCCAAGTGAACCATGAAATTCATACGGGATAAACTTACCAGGATGAAGATGAAACGTAGGAAAATAAACTAACAAAGAATGAATGGTAGAAAATAAAATAGATAAAGAAGAAAAAGACATCTTACATGTGACACAAGCCCTGTACCTAACGCCACATAACAAAGGAGACTATGTTGACTAGCGATTCCCAAAGGATAGCTAGCCCATTGGACGAGGCAGGGAACGTGAGGAACGACACACGAAGAGACGTTCCAGGCTAAATGGCAACCTGAGACCCGCCCAGCATGAAAGGCTAAAGGACCAGGGGCGAGGCAGAGGGCAGGGCGGTGTGTTCTCG
>NC_051406.1:33548905-33549080 GCF_015228065.2 Penaeus monodon | reverse complement strand
AAAAAAAAACTGCAGCATCGACTTGGGTGCAAATCGCTTTATCAGAAGCGTTTCAGACCCTATGGCTTGGAAGAGATCTTTTGAAAAGGAAATAAATATTTTATGCGAATTCCGGCATTTTCAGTATAATAATTATATGTATAAAAACATCTCCCTGGACTTTGTAATAAAGAGA
>NC_051406.1:33548255-33548603 GCF_015228065.2 Penaeus monodon | reverse complement strand
GAACGTAGAAAACTATCCATAGCCGTTTTGTAGATGCTCTACGCCACACAGTATATAGTTGCCATATATCATACTAAAAAATAGCTACATGCAATACACCAGGCAACGCATAACCCAAACAATAGGGCTTGAAGGACGCCAGACAGGAGTGCTATAGAAGGCCCCGCGCGACGTCTGATCCATAACAAGAGAGATCCTGTGTCTCCCAAGAGGGGGGCGGCGTCTGAGCTGCAAATGTCTCAGGCGCGCGAGTGGGAGCAGATGTCACGAAGCCGGCCCCCGAACGCATATAGGAAATGGATGTCTTCCGGGTCATGATAATGGTTAAATCGGAGGACAGGTGTGCAC
>NC_051406.1:33547696-33548002 GCF_015228065.2 Penaeus monodon | reverse complement strand
CTTGCTCGTGCAGGTGAGTACGAAAGATATCCATCATGTCACCGCAAAAAGGACGCCAGAAAAAGTGCCAGAGACTGCGACCAGAAAATGTCGGCTGTGAAATAAAGTGAAAATAAAGTATGAGCTCGGTCGAAGCAGACGAACCACTCTTAAGAGTATGAGATAGATTCGAAATGCAAGCAAAGTGCATAAGAAACCACAGAAAAATATCCATACTTATCACTGACATGCTATTCCCAATAATTTGTCGTGTTGTGATCAGCTGGGGCGGGAAGGACGTATGAAGCACAATAATTACTGACGTGG
>NC_051406.1:33547432-33547623 GCF_015228065.2 Penaeus monodon | reverse complement strand
CGTAAATGCATCTTGAATCATTTTCTCTCAGATAACCTTGTACGATTTGCAAGACCATGAAAGCTCCTGGTTGGTTTGCACAAAATGCAACGCTTTTGTTTTGTGCCGTAATGTTGCTTGCGGAAACTTAAGAAAAAAAGCACGTTACCTTAACAAATATTAAAAGTTCAAAACACAGTGAAAGGAGAACG
>NC_051406.1:33546103-33546394 GCF_015228065.2 Penaeus monodon | reverse complement strand
CCTCTTAATTCATATACCAATAATGATCTCTTAAATTAATTCCTCTTCCCAAGGATTCTGTTATGAATAATAAAAAACCCACAAGTCACGAACAACTTTCTTCCCCCGAGTAACAAAGGGAAAATGGTTGCGAGTTTGCCTCCATTTGACTCTCTTTCTGCCTGTTACTTCACGCGCCAAAGTGTTTTTAAACGATGAGAAAAATGCCATGATTTATAAATTTCTTATTATAAAATGCTTGATGTTTACCCTCTGCTGTTCGTTATTTCATCTGCGTAGCGTCGTGTGTAA
>NC_051406.1:33545346-33545798 GCF_015228065.2 Penaeus monodon | reverse complement strand
TGGCTGTCAGCTATCATTAAAGTCTATGTTTCTTATTTCTCTAAACGTCATCGAAAAAGCTGTTACTAAATACTTGCATAAAATGTTCTCGATTTCTAAGTGATTAATGCGGTCTTCTTTTGCAGAGGTGTAACTCCATTGAGTCTATCATCCACCAGTCCCCCGAGGAGTCTCCCGAGGGCGGCCACGTGCCTCTCGGCCCCCGACAATCATGGCCGAGGCAGGGTTCCTTGGAACAGGTCGGTCACAGAGCCCATTTCGCTAAGTCGCTCGACGATCCCCGAACCCACGGCCAGATCGTGCTTGATATCGGATCCTCCACCGACGAAGAACTCTACTCCTTTGACTCGGATGAGGATCACGTGATCTATGGGGACCTCATGGGAGACCTTGAGGACAGCTTTGAGAATGACTTGTCTGGTGCTGAGGAGGAGGACATCTTCCCTGTGCTG
>NC_051406.1:33541125-33545277 GCF_015228065.2 Penaeus monodon | reverse complement strand
CTCAGCTCACAAGATTGGGAAGTCCAACTGCTCGCCAAACAGCTGGCGGAAGAGCAGCGAGGCGTAGCTCGACTGATTGACCGGGACATTGCTGAGGGACGCCTTGACTCAGCTTTGGCGGAGCTTCATGAAGCTCTCGCATCGGATAATCTGGGGCCTCTCAGTGATATTGACCTTGCAAGGTTAGAGAAAGCTGTCAGACGTGAACGCGAGAAGTTACGTAGATATGCCCGTATGTACAGCTTAGATGAAAGGCCCGTGTTAGAGGATCAGTTTACATCACTATATCGCAGTCGATCTCAACTGCTTCTCAACCGCAGCTCCGAGCTGTGTCGCGCCGGGCCAACTGAAAGGCGACTGTCACTCCTGCTGGATCAGTTAACCAAGATGCCCCCAGCAGAGCAATTCCTCCTGGACCGCCTGGTGTACACCACTGCCCGAAGGCGAAAACTCTCTCGTCAACGATCCCTTTGCGACGAACAACTCGCTTCTTACGATACTGCCTGCACTCCAATCAGTAATAAATCAAAATTCTCCATGGCTGCCCGCCGGTCGATGAGCGTGTGTTCTCCACCCCCCGGATCGGCCCCGGCTGCCTTCAGAGAAACGCCTCCCCCCTCGGCCCCCACCTCCGGGCGGGGGTCCACGAGTGAGGGAGGTCCTCCCACGGTGTCGGCAATGCTGGCTTCCTTGCAGCGATCAGTGGTTGCCATTTCCACCCGTGGTCGAGGCTCAACCAGTAGCCAAGGCTCTCACAAAGAAGGAGCCCCGCTTCTACGGCCACCTAGGTAACGCAGCAGTAGCAATATGATGGTCAACTGACCGCAAGTCCACAGTAATAAGTGACAGGAGCAATAGCGGCATTTGCCACATCTGTCTGACTGCAACAAAACACTAATCAAAAGTGTTCACAAGCTACATGATTAAGTTTTATGAAAAAAAAAACATAAACAGCTCAGTTTACTCAATGTTGCAATGCTTCAAACTGTATATCCTAAGTGAAACAATTCAGTTATGAATAAAAGTATTTGTTTTATTATTATATGGGCTGTTATCATAGAAAATAAGCTGTTATACTTCATCCTCCCATCAGCATCAGATCTGACTACAACTGCTACTGTTACAACTGATATTAACAAGACTGCTGCTCTAACGCGGTTGTTTGCTTAGGTAGATATATCTCAAAGGGCTTCACTGTATAGTAGAGCTTGATTTCCAGTCACAACAAGCAATGAAATATCCAATTTATTCCACAATCGAAACTGCTCACGAAGAACTGTCAAGGCAGTTGCAGAAAAGCATGAAACCCCAACATATAAACATGAGGTTTTCACCAGCCTACAGTAAACTACCTAGCCTACAACTGCGCCAGCTACATCAACTCCCTCATTTTTTGCACTTCTTAGCTTGAATTGTATTATCACAAATTTGTATCTACATACCATACATCCTTGAAGCCACTAAAGGACGTGGTTCCAGGAGAAAGGCTCGGGTAACAAGGACATTTCTAAACATAGGTTTCTTTCTCCTCCATAAAAAAAAATAGTGTTCTTCATAAACTAGTCATTTTTCATAAACATATTTCAACAGTATTTGGAATAGATTGTTGTTCCTTCTACTTGATTTAAATGAATTATGAAAAAGATAACACATATAATACAATGCTCATAAGGCTTTGAGATATATTATCAGTGTAAAGCTTCCTACACAGTATATAATACACTCAGATCATAGTTCTCTATATGCCAAGGAAACTACAAATACTTTCCATCCTCATCCTCATATGTATATATTTTATACACATGCACATGCTACAAATCAAATAACTTTCAGACCCTTCAGCTGGAATCTAAGGCATGCAGCGTGTTAAGGAGGCCTTTGGCATTCCACATTGGAGAAAGACGACAGATTTTCATTCTTGAAGTGGAATTCATCTCACTCTGTTTCCACCATACTGAGAGTTCCGTCTTGTCTGCAGTTAATACACTTTGCTCCGAACATATAACATTAATGTTAAATTAATGATCAAAGGCTTTGTTGACATGCCAATAGAGAACATGGTAATAAAGATATATACATTTCCATGCATATAATGTACATATATGAAAAAGTAATATGTTAATTTAGAGAAAGATTATTTATGATGCTAATTATTATGAAATATTTGCTTGCAGACTTCAATATTGTTTAACATGAATATAAATCTGTATGAAAAAATCCCAATGTTACATTTTCACCTACAAAAGAGAAAGTACGTCATTTAAGGTAATTGCGACAGATTTGCAGCAAAAATAGCTTCAAAATAAGAATCATCCCAAAAGACAGAGTGGACCCCACTTCCAATCATGTAAACCAAAAATTGAACATAATTTTTACCGTGGATACTCATGTAATCTGTCACAGTAGAATCCTTAATGAGAACTTTCCTTGTTTGCGTATTACCTGGCAAACTGTTGAATTTGCTTTATAAATATGTTGTTTTCTATACTATATGTAAATATGGGAAATAGATTTATTTCACTTACATGGAGACATACTATTTTTCTATTACATCCCAAACTACTCATGTCTTTATCCTAATACTAAATATATACTGTCTTTCCCCTCATGCTAAAGATACAGGTTTGTTAAAAGAAAAAAGTTAACTGATATAGCCTTAATAACCAGTAAAATAGGAAGATCCCTTTCCATAAAGCAATACAAAGAAATTATTTATCGGTCATGCATACATCATCAATTTTTCGTGTAAACATGCACAATAATTAAACTAATAATTGTGTAGTACTGTTGACATGAATACTTTTAGTGTATTCAGAGTGTTACAATAATTTTTTTGCATGTAAATTGTCTGATAAATGCAATTATAACAGTTGCTAAGCATAAAAAATATAGTGCATAGAAGCTCAACATCTAATTTTATATCATACAATATTCAGTATTATAAATTCTTTGTTGTAGTACTAAAAATTTTGAAGCCTTAATTAGTCTTATAGTCTCCTATAATAAGTAAGGCTTTTATGGGTAAGAAAAATATGTTTTACATTCAAAATTGATATGTTTGATTAAATTCTTAGTTATATGATTACCAGAAAGCTAGCTTGGCTCTGAGGTTCCTAAATATAGATATATATGTGGGTACTTACATATGTATATCTTTCTTTGATTTATGTTGCAACACTGGTAATATGCCTTACCTTGGAAGATGTAAAGATATACAAGAATAATTATAGTAAGTACAGTTTCAATTTGCATAGAAAAGTGTAATCACATATTCTACATTTCATAAACTTGAAAATTTATTGTTACTTTCAACAGTTAACCAAAATATGGTATGTATGGAAATCATGTTATCTGTGGTACAATGAATAGTATGCATTTAACTATTCTTATTAAAAAAAGGAAATAAACCTTCTATTTATAACTAATATCAACTTGTAAATAATTGTTTTATGAAAATATTAAGAAAATCATAAAGGAAAATTGTTCATCTCTTTGTAGTCATAGCATATAATGGAATCCTGACATTACTTAAATCATTATATAATCCCAATCTAAAGAAGAAAGGGTATAGTAATTGTTTAATTATCAGTACATATACTTTTGCCAACTACGAAATGAAAACAGTTCTTTCCCTCACATTTGATAAGCCTTTTAAATAGGTTTGACGTTTCATATAAATTTCCCAAATGAACTGGAAACGACCCCTGAAAATGTATATGCATGTTCTGTGAACATTTGAACATAAAAAAAAAAAGGATTCTTAAACGTGTTTTGAAATACACCCTCATATTTTTCAAAGACTATTTAGACCATTAAAGTAATTTCAGCTGAGAAATAATGGTAAGGTTGCACAAAAAAAAATAATAATAATTAAAAATGGAATCAAAATGTTTAATTAGATATAATTCTTAAGCAACATCATTTAAATTACTTACTTAACTTATAACTTTTTGCACTAAAAGTTCAGCTATAGTAATCAGAGCTTCAAGTTGAAAAAGCATAATCTGTCAAAGGTGCTGTAATTAAACCCAATTGAATTTGAAGAGAATAAGTTGTCTCTCCGTCAATATTAATAAAATGAGCTGAGAGGAAATATGACCACAGAATGTTAACTGAATAGCTGCAAATAGGTATTTACATATTAAATAAGCA
>NC_051406.1:33540683-33540896 GCF_015228065.2 Penaeus monodon | reverse complement strand
ACATATTTATGTGTCTGTAAATACATACACAAGGTTATTACACTCTTGTTAATACTGAAGCCAGATAAGCTTAGATAACAATTTTTTGATAGTTAAACCCAACTTTAGAATGTTATAGCATTTCTTCCTGGCTCTAAAAAATCATATATTTTTACTAGATTTTTGTTTTGTTTAACAAAAGCAAAGACCTCTTTTTGTGTTCTTTAAATATTA
>NC_051406.1:33539237-33540100 GCF_015228065.2 Penaeus monodon | reverse complement strand
CAGTAATTTCATCTGACATTTGATTTATAATTTCAGTATTTTATCTCCCATCATACAATAAAGCCTCCTTTACCATCACAGAAATGAGGGTCAACAAGCAAAAAAAAATTTCCTGATAAACTGGTTGTGTAAGCAGTATTGCTTAAGAGGCATTCACTGAAAAATGATATTTATCCTGTGTTCAAAACAAAATAGTAACCCTACATATGTCATACATTTTCATAATTTTTTTCTTCCGAGAATTTACCAAACTAGATTATTAGTCACTCTTTCCATCAGATAATACAAACTGCACAATCTAACAGATCCACTGTGTTAATGTTTTTATGTCTGTGAACATGACAAGACAGCAGATCTGATAGATTGTGCAATACAATGGTTTTGTTTTTTCATTATAGTCCTAATTTTGATTTATAAAAGCAAATAGCTGAAGTTGGTTGAAAGATTTCTTTCTCATTACTTTAAACTGACAATACAGTTTGAAAATACAGTTGGAGAAATTTCTTTTTTTCACACTTTCTGACTTTTCTGCTGTAAAAAGGCCTCTACATGGATAGCATATAGTGTACTAACTGTACCATTTCTACTGAAATATTGAAATGCTTTGGTATAACAGCTTTACACAGATGACACTGACATATTACGTCAGTTTCCTGTCTCACCAAACCCTTTCGTGGTTTTCAGTTTGTTAGATAACTTTAATGATGTTGTACATCTGTTTAGAAAAGGATTAATCTATTGAAAAAGAAGCAAAGCAGCATAAAATATGAAAATAAATGTACAGGCAGAAAATTGGACTATTAATTCTGCTAAAATATATGCATTGCAACTATAACTACATATACCACTTAATTCCTTTGATG
>NC_051406.1:33538309-33539039 GCF_015228065.2 Penaeus monodon | reverse complement strand
ATATGTGCAGTTCTTGTAACAATTTAACTTATCAAGATGAGGGGAATTAGGTAATGACTTTTCACAGTATTTTTTCCTGCTTCATTATGTGTGCAATACTGGTGAATTTGTTGTTGTCATATACACTGTACTTAACTAATACTCCTGTCAACTTTGTTTAACTTAAGTTGGGAAGACTGAATTGCTGTGTATATATGGCACTTCTGTTCACTTGTGGCTGCCCCCATCTGTGAGAATCAACAAGAAAAACTTATTTATTTACTTATTAATACTTGATTATGTTCTGAATTTACTTTCACTCATTGAAAGCATAAGTCATAACACAGTTGTTATCTCTTTTCTTATTTCTCTTCAATGATCTTCAATTTAACAAATTTGAGATCTTACATTCATCTCCGACAGCTATTATTTTAAGTGAATTGAATTTTTTTAAACATCCATTTATTCTACTTAAAGATGACATAAGCTCAGTTCTAAAGCAATTTACCACAAAACTTCAGTTACAACACTAAAGTCACTTCAATATACATAATTATCAAAATCAGAACTAATGATTGATCTCACATAAAAGAAAAAACTAGTTTCACTAGATTAAAATGATATACAAAAAATAATAATAATAACATGTGTTCATTATATGTATAAATCCTTACAAAATTCCTGTGTATGTCAACAGTGTTTTCATTATATTCTGTGTAAAACAAAAATTAATACTTTAGGCTTAGCTTCT
>NC_051406.1:33536629-33537312 GCF_015228065.2 Penaeus monodon | reverse complement strand
CAGTTCTAGGAAAAAATGTGTAACTGAGATGATCTGGCAACATTTACTGCAGTAAACTCAAACCAAAGCAACCAAATGAATACACATTCTGATTCACAGAACTCCTAATTTAAAAGAAAAAAAAAAGCTATAAGAATGTGAAATCAATGTGTAATTAATAAATGTAGATTCATGTTCTGTTCACAAATTACTCCCAACTCCCACACCAAAAAGGTATTATTGTGCCTTATATGAATTCTACGTAATACATTATGTTGTGATGGTTAACAATGCAGGGCTAAGTCCTAGAAAGTGTTACATGTTTATCATTTAGCCGTAAAATAACCATGGTAATAACCTAAATTTTCTGATTGATGAATAATTCTTTAATCCACGTAATATTTTCCCATGAAAATACTCTAACACAAAAAAATCAACTTCCATGCTGGCCTATCACAGATGTACAATACCAACGTAGTGTTTGGTTTCTTTAACCTAATAATCATTTTATTGCATCTAACCATGGTTATGTATTGAAATTCTTGTTATACAGTTTAATCCTTGTCCTGAGCCTTTCAAACATGTGATCCCCACCCCTCTTTTATTACATCATAAAAAGTCTGTTTGGAATTCCTACTGTTTGCTGTATGTAAAAAGCAAAAATGATTTTGTAAATTGCCCACTATTGATGTACGAACGGGTAA
>NC_051406.1:33534429-33534546 GCF_015228065.2 Penaeus monodon | reverse complement strand
GGTAACTTGAAAATATATGCCTTTGGTCTCTTCCCATTGCAAGCCATTCCTCTTAGGATTCGGCAAATCTCAACAAATGTAAACAAAGGCCTAATGCACATGGCTATCAAGATACAT
>NC_051406.1:33533501-33533922 GCF_015228065.2 Penaeus monodon | reverse complement strand
GCATGCAGCATACATCTCAAGCACATTTCCCCTCCTGACATCACTGGATTAACAATACAAAATGATGACAATCATAATAACAAACAAACAAACAGAAACAAATAAAAAATCATATAGTTAAATAATTCACTAATTATTAATCAGAACAAGGGAAACTGGGCCCCAATGGCAGCCTGGTCAGCCAGCCTGAAGACATGCCTTAAAGGTTTTTCACTTGCTTGCCATTAATAAACTGCCACTCAAAAGCAGGCTTAAAATCTCTTTTTTTTGTATCATTTCCTAAAATTTTATGTATGCTGCAGTCAAAAGCTGAGAGATCAAAGTAAACATATTTCCTGTGTGTCTACAATTTCAGTTGTCAAATGCATGCAAATCCTGCATATGGCTCATCATGGCACAAAGAAATCCCACTTTGACTAGT
>NC_051406.1:33532415-33532721 GCF_015228065.2 Penaeus monodon | reverse complement strand
TTACGTATATTAAATAATTCAATGAATATGGCATCATAATAAAATAGAATGATAATAAATTTATAAAGATATTTGTGACTTTTATAAACAATACTAATGATATAATTAATGATCTTTTGATACTAATCTTAATACAACCAGGGGGTAACAATATGTGAAGGGTAAGGTAGGGGGGGAGAGGGGTACCTTGGAAGCACACGCTTAACAATCATGCATTTCAAATGAGCCATACTGAAGTGTACATCAGGAGTCTGCTGAGGCAAGTCACAGTTTAACCCTTTCTATGTAGGTATGTGTACTTTCTAC
>NC_051406.1:33530977-33532068 GCF_015228065.2 Penaeus monodon | reverse complement strand
AGTTACCATTTATGTCATGCAATCCAAGCACAGAGAGTTAAGGGTTAACACTAATCCAAATTTAGTTGGATTATCTACTTGATAAACTCAAATACTTCTGTTAACAAAAAATATTCAATGACATTAATTAACTAGAAATCTTCATGTAAAAATGTTTTCAAATATCTCAGTGATACTATCAAGATTATGTTTGTTCATTTTTTATTCATTAAGCAAGTGCTTTTGAAAAGTATAGCTTTGACGGTGGCTAATCAAACGTAAATATACAAAACATTTTTGTCCCCTGTTCTCTGTGACTCATTTTCCGCTTGTTTGGGAAGCAGACCTTGTATATGCAAAAGTTCACAAGTTATTATCAATCACAGAAAATATCAAGCATGGTTAATAACAACACCATACATAAAAATAAACCTTTTTAATAAAATATGAGCACATGTAAGTTCATTTACCCCTGTAGAAGAAACCCTCTCAGTTACTGGTAATAAAAGAGGACACAGATTTGTTTCTCCTGTACATGGAATTTTCCCTCTCCAGGAAGGAGATTCCAGCTGGCTCTGCCCTTGAGGTGGTTGTCTGTTGCCTTTCAATTACCTTGTCGAAGAAACGTGAGAGCTTGACAGCATTGCTTGAGCCTGGGGCTAGAGAACGCTGGTCATGGCAATTCTGGAATAATGTCATGGCTGATGAAAATGAACAATAAATGAGGCCTTTGTTAGAGCTGTTGAGAAAGGTGTTGAAAGAGAATTATTTTACAAGGTATTCCAGCACCTTTTCAAAGTTATAGTTGGACATCTTTATTGTAATACTAGTAAATTTATAATACTGATATGGTAATTCTGAAGATTATATTAATAAAACATTAATTACACATCTAGCCTTAAGAAATTGCTCATTCTATCCTGGATGGTTTTACTATTGCTGTTTTTTCCATCTCTGATCTTTCTTGCATTCAGTGTTTCTCCTCCCTCCTCTCTTTTCTAAAACACTAAAATTTCTGCAAACCAAGTCTTCTATTCAAATCTTTTAGTTATATCTACTGGCTCATCCCATCTATAGTCATCTAAGTCTGATTTACCAGTGTTTTTATTTTA
>NC_051406.1:33529760-33530935 GCF_015228065.2 Penaeus monodon | reverse complement strand
CTGTGATCCTGATTAATTACTGGTAAAAATAATTAAGCTAAGAGAGGGAAAACTATAACCAGAGATCATCATGACAAAGTTTGAAAAAAAGGTATAACTGAGATTGATTAAAATTACAATGCAAGATTTGCAAGTCACATTTCAATAGTTGCATCTTTAGTATTAATACAGAAACTCCAATATAAGATATAACTATCAAAACATTAAATCAATTACATTACACAATGAAAATATTTATTCTCTTTCAAGTCTTTTCTCCCAAAACCTATTCAGATACACATTTTATATAATGATAACCTTACATACCACACTTATTTCATCAGCTGCACACTCATCAGCGATAGAAGAGCTGCGAACTCTGACCGAAGTTCTCACCTCGGCAATCTGGTCTTGCTTTGTCCCCACAACAAAGACAGGCATCTGAAAAAAATCATGATCTAAATACCCATGCTAAACAAATTATAAATCCTTGTATAGGAGGTTACAAGCTAGAAAGAAATTAAGGGAAAAATAATGACTTTTAGTTCATATGTTTGGCAAGGTGTTACTATGATGCAAGTTAGCACAACAGTCAAAAATCCCTTTCATCAGTAAAGAATTTGGCTTAGGATCTTAGTATCAAAGAATAAATATATTTATAAAAAAAAAAAAAAAATCTCACAGAACAAAGAGTACTAAAGAAAATTATACATGTACTTTATAATCAGACTCAAAATCTTTCTTGGATAAAATTATTCCCTCATAATCTACTAAAAATTACCCAAAGGTTTCTGAAAGTGGATAAGTCCTATAAAAGACCATAAAGTATTTGTCTACAGAGAATGATAAGTGTGCTAAAAGCATTATGAGGCATGGTATATGTTTTCTTCCTAGAAAAAATAGAAAAAACAACTACCATGCACACAAAAATTATTTCTAAAATTTAATATTTTGAAACAAAATAAAAATGTAGAAGTGATATGAACAAATTAAATCAATTCAATTATATATAAAGCCAATGTGCAACCATTTCTAAAATTCCTCTTGGGATCTTTTACCCCTTATTTTAACAAACTTTTCCCTCAAATCAGGTTACCCAACTCAAAACATATTAGAAGACAAAACGAGACATCAAGAGTGAAAAGTGAGTATTCACTATTCTAATCAAATCCCAAATACATTCCGATTCATCTATT
>NC_051406.1:33528792-33529080 GCF_015228065.2 Penaeus monodon | reverse complement strand
GATGGCTTAAATATGGATGCCCTGACTAATAAATTACTACAACAGATCATACAAAATCTTTCTGCATTTATATAAGCGTACAGATAATAAAAATGCTAAAGGAGAATTCAGTCTTTTGATTAAACATATCCATATTTCTTTGTAAATGTTAAACATTTTAATCTGATAATTAAATTTACAGATTTAAAAATTATAAAGAGTCAAGAAAAAAATGATGCAAGAGTTCCATACTAAAAAATAGACAATATTACACTGACAAATCTTCTACTACAAACTACCAATGCACTT
>NC_051406.1:33527619-33528437 GCF_015228065.2 Penaeus monodon | reverse complement strand
TTGTGGCTCCTCTTCACCAATATTGGTAGCCTATACTATAACTGATGCAGTATCATTCTACTAACAAAACGTAATATCAATACTATAGAAAATAATTCTTACTACTGAACATAATCAACATCTTTAGAGAATAGAAGTTGCTGGGATGTAGTCCCTCCAGACAGTCACTGTCAGGCATATGACTCCACCAACCTCACACTAAAATATTAATTAACGAACAAATATGTCCTAATAAAAAGTCTGTATATTATTTTCAGTGTATCTACTTAACAGAGACAAAAATAGAAGTTTCATGCTGCACAATCCTCAGATTTACTGGGGCTATCTCTGGCAACAAGGAGCTGCATTCAATGTAGCTTAGACCAGATTACAGTTATTCCTACATTCTGTTTGTTCAAGTTATGGGCCTACAGAACATAAACCCACTGCTTGTAAATTGCTTTCTGTTTGAACATACTTTTCTCTAATAATTTTCTCTTAATGATTTCTGTGAAGTTTAATTATTACCATTACTATACTATTGTGTAAAGTTTGCAGTGACACAGCCCCTTTATTCTATATTACCATGAGCTGTCACTGATCAACATGCTTATAAGTACATTTACTACACAATGGATGGAAGCAAAGATGATATTTTCCTATCAGTCATTAAAAAAAATATTTCTGCAACAATTAAAATCATTGCTAGAAAAATGTAAAGGGTAACAATAACAAAATATCAATGAAAATACCACTACTAGCTTCATTCATATTTAGTAATTATGAATTAACTTTAAGTAATCTGTAATACAGACAGCAAATTGATTTATACAAAAAGA
>NC_051406.1:33523970-33525509 GCF_015228065.2 Penaeus monodon | reverse complement strand
TAGCTTCATTATTTTTTATTTCAACACAGTTATACTAAGGAAATCAATCTAAAAAACATTATCAAATATACATAATAGCAATAAGCTTACATTAGTATACAATAAATAAAAAAATCTAAACACTTAACAAGAGTAAAACACACTAATGAAAAGCAAAACAACAACAGCCACCTACAAAATTCAAGCTTACCCCTCGTAGACATACATATACCCCAGGCTCCCAGGAGGGCGAGATAAGAGAGAGAAAACCGGGAAAAAAATGAGCATAGAATAGCTACCTTTTTCACACCATATACCTGAGCAAACCCCCCGAACTGTTCTGCATCAAACTCCTCAACCAGCGGAGTTCGTGCCTTGGTTCCGCCACCCTCCTTGATGAGGACCTCCGAAAGCCAGCGACGGAGGTTCAGCTGTGACTTGCGGTTGGTCAAGTCATGGACCAGGATGATGCCTGCAGAATGGAATGATTGGCTTAGCTTGAGGGTTAGGTTGGACAAGTTTCCATTGGATGTTCCCAGGTATTGAGTCATGTGTCTAGGAAATATGTGTTGAGGTTATATAATTCACATGCTGGTTCCTAGTTATTCTGTTATATGTTGAGAACAATATCTGGTAATATTCAACACTACACTTACAGTAAGCAGACTATTAATCTTCTATTACTTAGGACAGCAAACTACTAATCCTGTTCATGGAATGTAATTCTGGTTGTCAAAAAATTGTGCTATGACACTAAAATATCCCTTTGGATATTGAATATAAACTTTTTCTTTTCTTGATTCTTGTACTTGGAAAGAGGAAATTTATATCCACCACTGATAAAATGAGTCAAAGATCATTAAACACCAATATTCCATTTGCTTTACATGAAAAAACTGCATTTCACAGCAAATTTTATGATGCATTCAATGGTTTAAATACACATTCCCGGATGGCAGAGAAATAATGCAAAGGATATAATCCCTTTATATACTTTTGTGGGTACTTATAGATTATGAATTTCTTTAACTTTATTTAAGCTTTGGAAACCGGGGATGATGAAAAACATCTAGAACCAGAATCTATACATAAATCAAAAATGCATTCTTGTATCATCATAAATAAATACTACTGCCATTATACACAGAAAAAACAATGAGGATATTAACCATGCACAGGATTGTAGAACACATGTCTTGCATTCTTGTGTGAATTGCTGCCCCCTACATCCCACAGCTCAACAAAGTAAGGCCTCTGACTTGGGGTTCCTTCACGGTACTCATGGACACGAACTTCAACGCTACATCCAATTGTCCATGATGAATTGCTTAATGCTTGCCCATGGCAGATAAGATGGACCAGTGATGATTTTCCAACACCTGTATGTAAAGATAAATAAGATTAGATTTGCATAAATACACATTATTAATTGCAATATACTAGCTACCAGTATAAAATCTTTTCTAACATGTAAAAAATCTTTAACAAACCTATTAGCATTCCCTTTACAGTGAAGAAATGATAATGTATCCCTCACCTAGATCATGACGTGGACACAAA
>NC_051406.1:33523094-33523546 GCF_015228065.2 Penaeus monodon | reverse complement strand
GATCCAAGGTTTGCATTTCTTGGGGGTTAATGCATACCTAGCTCTATATCAGTCACATGCATATTTTTGTAAGTTTTCAGTTACCAAGTTCCACACTTCCAAAAATGAACTCATACTTTGTGAACTTTTAATATGTACACTCCAGGTATACATACACCCTATGATGAGACTCATTCAGTGAAGATTTAAAGATAATGACAGAGCCTAAAATCTCTTTTCTAGTGAAATTTACTCTTTGGTATCATATTATTAACTAAATTGTCTTCATTTCACTCTCATTTACTCTATCTTTAATTCATTCTCACTCATTCTCTTTTTCTTTCATATTTTCCCCTCTTCTTTATACTTTTACTCTCTAACTCTCCCTTTATATTTTTCTCATTCTTTTATTCTCTTTTTTCTCTCTTATTTTCTCCTCTTTTATCTTCTCATTAATTTTAGCAATCTGTTTC
>NC_051406.1:33522710-33523056 GCF_015228065.2 Penaeus monodon | reverse complement strand
ATAATGAGTCACTTTCTATCTTACTTTATTCCTTTCATTCTTTTCATTCATTCAAACTTTTTTAAATTTCATTTTTTTGTTTGTCTGGGACTAACTGTTGGCATCATTTGCTTCCCTGTTCATTAGTCTACTAGATCATCTGAAATATCTAGTTCAAACTTAAAAGATTCTACTTGAAACTGTACCTCAGCTTTTACATTAATTCATATTATCAACCATAATACAAATTATATTAAAACAATCATGATAGCTGATGAAATATCGCTTTACTCAGCAAAAGTCATAATTGAAGAATATCACAACAGGTCTGGATTTGGGTCAGAAATGATTTGGTGTCATACTAAAA
>NC_051406.1:33521818-33522555 GCF_015228065.2 Penaeus monodon | reverse complement strand
TGGGAAGGTTGGTTGGCTGTGTGAAATAAAAAAATTACTAATTCCCCATTACCCTTAGCTCTATAGCAACTAATAGTACTGAGATTACTGTAAATGGTAATTCTTTTTAACAAGTACATTTAATAAACTGATACATATGTATACACTCTGTAGACTATGAATTTCACAGACAGCAATACCAATATGTAACTAATAAAACTTTGGACGTCCCAATGGCAACAGAATCTGAAATACAAATTAGTGTTGGCATTACCTGAATCCCCAACAACTAATATTTTAACTTTATTAATTGCGTTGGCATGGTTGGCCATGGTAGTTCTCACGCCTCAGCAAATATTTCTTCTTCTTCTTCTCAAGATCTATATCTCAACCATATATTCCCTGAGGAGTAAAGAGACTTGTTGGTGCTTCTTTTTTAAGCCAAATTAGGTACAGTCCTTTCATTGGAAACGCAATAGCTACTAATTAATGTGTTTAGCGGTGAGTCTTGTCGCTTCTGTCAGTCGGTCACCTGTTGTTGACATGAACAGCTGGCAAAGGGTAACGGGCGCACAGATTTATTTAGATTTTCTTATCAATATCTAGACGGGTAAGATATATGTGCTATTTTTGTCTCTTTTGTGTTTTCTCTAACGGGTGATAATAAAGTTACGTAATAAAAGTCCAGACTGAAGACGTATATAACGAAGTTGTAGCATTTCAAATAATATTAAGTTTGTATCCACATTGCGCGGAAA
>NC_051406.1:33518770-33519562 GCF_015228065.2 Penaeus monodon | reverse complement strand
GACTAATGCAGCATCGTCTTAGAGAACAAACGCATGGATACAACAGCGGTGTCATCAAATAAAGCAATATTGTTTAGAAGCAAGTTCGACGCCATGGTCATTTTGGGAATCAATGGAAAAAGGAAAACTGGTCAGGATTTATATATACTAATTTAAGCAACAAGCAAACTCAACGTGGTGAGTAGCTTCGACAGTATCCGCCTTGAAGTGCCAAAACTACACAACAACTTTGGGAGAAACATAGGATACTTTGATGGCATCAGTAGAGGCGGGTAACTGACACTTTATCAAATGAAAAGTTCGGTTGTGAAGCTTAAGATCCTGATAAAATCCATATTAGACCTTAATACTCAAAGGAGGCAAAATAATGGAATAATAATTAATGGAAATGGTCCCATCATTAAAAATAACTACATTTCTTAGTAAAGAACAGTAATCAGCATCATCACGTTGGTGCCGGCCAAGAAATACTAAAATTCACTTATGTCACAAAGCATTCAGTTTTAATAACTTTACAAATTTGTCGTACAAATTTTCGATAACACTGTAAATAATCAATAGTAGAAATGATAATTGTTAATCCATTTGGAAGCAGTGTCATGGAGGCAGCACGTCAACGTACTGAAAAGCTACCTTTTAAAATCAAAATTTAAAAATAGCCAATAAAGGAGACAAAATCTGGCGACCACCTTTAGAAAAGAAAAGTTACATCAAGTAAAACCGTAAAGCTAGGATGATTTAAATGTAAAAGAAGGCTTCGGAAAACAAGTATCAGACAAGTCATTTTCATTA
>NC_051406.1:33517721-33518273 GCF_015228065.2 Penaeus monodon | reverse complement strand
AAAAATAGACTTCAAAGAAACCCACCAGTCAAAAGGTTATGGGATATGTCAAGTATTTCCATTATGAGTTGAAGATCACAGCTGGTGGTAAGTAGCTCGTACAGTTTTATTTATCCTCACTCACTATTTTTCGAGTGAAAATTTTGAAAAACCTCTCCCGCTGACTATATTGATAAACTAAGAGGCAAGGGCCAATCAGCATGACAAATATCTTTCCATATGATAGATATCTCCTTAATCACAAGTCAAATAGACTTTTCCAGAAAAGATCATCTGAACCTTTGAAGGCAAAGAAAATAAGGTCAGAGATCAAATAGGTATTCCATAGGCAAAGAAAAGGATATGGCGACGTTTAAGTCAGAAAAGGACTTATTAAACTATCATTTTCAGATGCAGAGGTCCGCCTTTTGATTTCCAAAGAGAAAAAGATATATACAACAAAATATGACATGGATTTATGACACCTATATTCACAAAATAAATATCGTTTTATACCTTTCTGTTGATATATGACAATAAGCGATTCTCATTTTCGAAGCTCATCCAAGACCG
>NC_051406.1:33516874-33517031 GCF_015228065.2 Penaeus monodon | reverse complement strand
CCAGGTAAAATGCCATTTACAGGGGAAATGTAAAAGTTTTAATCATAGAGTGTAATTATCATGATGAAACCTCTCTATTACAGAAACCAACATTTTCTAATTTTTAAAACAAGCGATGCTGGACATTTTGATGTAATAAAACCCCTTTCACAATAAG
>NC_051406.1:33516674-33516841 GCF_015228065.2 Penaeus monodon | reverse complement strand
CATTTAAAATATAACAGCAAATATACACTATATTATGGTCATTTACCGTAGTAATTTTTGTGGTAAATGATTTTGCTCTCTCATCGCCCACCCAAGCGGATGGGATTATTGAGAGTATCACTAGTATGTTATTATTACCGGGAATTCACGGATCCGGAGCCAAGAGA